>NW_020884881.1:9759746-10007132 GCF_003945725.1 Corapipo altera
ACAAAAGGGCGCAGGGAAGCGGCTCCCCCGGAAAAGCGAGGGCAGGCGGCGCCGGTGGTGAACGTTTTCTGATTTTTCCAGAAATCAAGCAGAAGACTGAGCTGCTGATGTCAGTTAACTCTGAGAAGTCGTCCTCTCCAGAAAGGTACGGCCGCATTTCACCCCCCCCCCGTCCGCATGAAACGCAGGGGCTTCTCCCCTTCTCCTCCTCCGCGCTGCTGGCATTGTGCGCGTGCTGCATGCTGGATACTGCTCCGTGCCCACCCCGCCACGGCCGCTCCTGTTCCTTGAGCTTTTGTGCATTTCTGCCGAGGTTTGTCGGTCCCATCCCTGTCTCCCGGAGCCCGGCGGGCTGCAGCATGCGGATCCCGGCGGGGCGGGCTGGGCTGGTGCGGACCCCGCGCCCGCTCCTGTCACGCACCGCAAAGACCCCGCGGTTCCGACGGGCTCCTTCCAGCTTAGGTGGGTAGGAAATAGAACTTGGCGAAGCGTTTCATGTGGAAAAGGGAGTGTCCTTTGGAAAGTAGCTCAGGAATCGCAAATCCCCCAATTAGTCACATTCTGTAAGATAGATGTGATCCCCGTTCAAGTCTGTGCTAGGAAATGGAGCAGTCGCTGCATGCAGTAATGGTTCATGCCTGCAGGTAAGGACAAAATGACTCAGAAGTGTTTTTAAAGCAATTATTTTATCTGTCAGTCAGATTAGTACAATTTCAAGTAGCTGTTTCATTTTTAAAGAAATACTTAAGAGGTACTAAATGAACATTTAAGTTTTCTGACGTGAAATAGCCTCCCGGTGGTTATTTTGTTGATTTTAAATAATCCAGCCTTGCTCACGTCTGTTTTCTTTGCAAGTGAATTTTAGAAGATTTTTATTTTCGAAACTGCTTAAATCCAGAGAAACATACCATATATTTTTTACCCCAAATTATTTACAGTAATGATTTTGCCTGTATGCAAAAGACCCACCAAATGTTCTATTTTTGCCATTTTAATATTGGACATTGGGGCATTGGGAAAAAATATTAATTTTAGGCACTCAAAATGTGTGTTAGGCTGAAATTATTACCTAAGTATATTTTATTGAATGGCTCAGTACAACGTGATAAGGCACTGTATGCTATCTTATGGAAACAGGCTAAAAGACATCTTTCAAAATGAATGAGTGCTGTGTGGCATGCATGGTTTTAAAAACCCAAATGAGCAATTTAATTTGATTTATAAGTATATTTGTGTAAGATACGAAGAAGCAAACTGCATTGCCTTTCACCAGCTGTAGTTATAACAAAATATCAGCTGTGAGAGAGACAGAAAATGGTGGGGGGGAATGGGATGGTAAGTCACCTTTCCAAAATGGAGAAATATAAGAAGAGCTTTGAGAGAGATTTTATTATTTATTTTTTTCAAAATGAAGAATGATGAGGGAAAATGTCAGTGTTTATTTGTTAACCTTTATCCCAGCGTATGCCAAAAATTTTTAAATACAAGACTCATAAAATGGTGGTGTTAACAGAGAGGATGATGGAGTGAAAATAGTAAAGGAAACAGGTGTTAACTTGATTTTTGGAAACACTTCTGTTGGCATTGCTGTGGGGAAATTTGGTATATAATACAGATATTTATCTTATCGATATGAATTTTCTGCAGCACAACTGATCAGTGTGGTTTTGAGCAGAACATGCTCATAGTTGAACTAATGGTAGTCCTAGACGAAGAGGTCCTTGTAAAGGATTGTAACACACAATTAGAAAAAGATACATTTGTCTGAGATTCATTTGTAAGCCATTCATTAAACAGTAAGATTTTTTTTAAACAGCGTGATGTGAATGAAGATTAAAATGTGAATATTATATATGGACATAGATTTCTTTAAGGATTTAAATATGTGATACAGTTCACCTGGAGATTGATTTGACATATCCGCTGTGTGGTCAGTTATAAATGAAAACAACTTAATTTGTTATAGGAGATTTTTTTTCTAATAACCACATTCTTTTCACCTATCCAAAAACAGATTGAATTTTTTTGCAAGCTGTTATGAAACAGTGCTGTCTGTTCTGTTAGCCCCCAGTTCCTTTCAAGGCCCTTCGAACATTGATGTGTAAGAATTTAAAAAAAAAAAAATTATAATATTGAGTGTCTGAACTGCTGAACTATCCTTAATCTGCTCTGTAGAAAAATTGTAGTGTGTCCTTGTACCATACAGACATGAGAATATGCATGTTTTTGACAAACACAGAAAGGGAATTCATACTTGCATATTTATTTATTTATTGCCAGTTTTTTACCCTTGCTCCTAGTGGTTGGACTTTTTGAGAAGCTCGAGTTGTATGTGTGGGAATGCTGGGTGGAAGGAAAGAGTCCATGACTTGTTTCTTGTTTTCCACGCTAGCAGAGGCTGCTAGACAGCTCTTGCATAGCTGGAGGGGAGGGGAGAGAAGAGGAGGTGCTCTGTGCACTTACAGAAACCGATGAAATGGGAATAGAGAAGCAGTGAGGGAGAAGCCCATTACTTGCCTCTTTCTTTGGTTGGTCTTTGTTTTTACAAGACAGTTTAGCGTTTGTAGGTTTTCCTGCTCATTTGGCAAGTTCAACATGCTGTCACGTCCTAATGATGAGAAGGAAGCTGGAATATAATGGATGGTTTGGCTGTTATGGAAGCTCAGCGTTTTAGAAATCCTGCAGTGCTCTCTTAGGATAGTTGTTTGTTGTGTTTTTAAGAGGCTTTCAGGAGACATTAACAAGAAAGATGAACCCTTTTGTTGAGGAACCTCTGAGATATTAAAGACATTGGCAGCCTTGAAAAGTAAATTAATACAAACCTGAGACATTGTTCATAGATTCATCTTTCTTTCCACTTCTCCCTAGAAAAAACTGTAGTTGCAGATGTGAGGGGATAAGATACCTGTTTTTTTTGGTGTGTTATGGGATATTCATTAAGCTGACATGATCAGACAGCATCTGTAAGACCTAAATTTCCGAGTAGTTAATGCTGCCCATGAATGTGTTAGCAGCCTCTGACAAAGTCCTTGTTCCTTGTTGATAAGGTAACCCGGGTAACTGCGGATGTGTGTGTGCACATGGACGGGTGTGGTGGATCAGGTATCCTGCTGCAGCTTGTGTCACTGAATTGATTTGTTTGGGTGTCTGAGCTTTAAGTAGACCATGGAAATGTGTTCCTACAAGGTGCTTACGGTGTGGCACACACGTGAGTTCTTTATCTAATAGGCAGTAATTTAACTACTCCCATGTGCTTTACCTTTCACTGGAGGCTGCGTGAGGTTACTGGTCCAAACCTTGCAGATGTCACGAGGAAGCAAGTAGCAGCACCCAGACAGAGGAGGATGGTCTTTCAGGAGTCCTTCAAGAAAGCAAAAGTACTTTCATTTCTCTTGTATGAGTTATGCCCTCATCTACAGTACAGTGAACCCTTTGAGCTGCAGATTTTCTTTTTTGCCTTTTTAAAGGCTTTGTGGAACTGTTGGTAAGTTTCTGTTTCATTTTGAGAAAAGTCAGTTCTTCCCCCTGGATCACTTTCTACTCTTTAGCCTGCCAACTTAATGTATATAGTATTTTTCTTATTTATATTTTAGGACAGAGAACTAGGTATTTTTTCAGTCTGATTTTGAAGTCTAAATTTGTTATCTTAGCAATGCAGTTTGACTATGGCATGTTTACTGGTAAAGATTATTAGCAAGGCTGATGAGTCTCAAGTGTTTGACCTACTCTTTTTCCCTCTCTCTGCAAAGGCTGCATGCTCACGTTTCTTTGAAACGAGTTTCTGCTTCAATGTTTTCCAAAAAAATTAATAGCATCCACTTATGAGCAGTCTTAAAATAGATAAGTGGTATGTGTATAATTCAATTTTTATGATTTTGAGGGATTTTATAAATAACAATAAAGGGAAGATACTTTCAAGTGACAGTAGGACAGCCAAGTTTGTGTTAATCAATGTGTAGAAGTATTTGGGGTGGGGTAGTGCAGGCAAGGTTAAAGGAATGGTGGTTTTGGTTTGGGGTTTTGGGCTTTTTTTTAGCCTTGGGCTATGTATACCCCTCTCTCTTTGTAATTTATCTTTGCAAAGCAAATTAATGTATTTCTCAGTGCTTTTATGTGGTTTCTTCATCAGATCATGCCAAGAATGCAGTCAGGGATAAAGGAGGAAGAAATCTAAAATAATGAGGAGGAGGAGAAAAGATGGAGACTGAGTAATGTCTGCTTCTTTTTCGAAAAGACCTAATGTTAATTGTGAGAAGAGGCATTGTAAAACAAGTTATGATGCTGAAAGATTCCTTCAGGTTTAGGAACGTGAGGGAATTTTTTTGTTTGCTTTTGTGTGTGGTTTTCTTTTTTTAGTTTAATTTAATTGTGGATGCACTACATCTCCTAAGGCAGAAATGTAACTTGTACTAAAATGTAAAAATAATGTTTAAGGTAGAAAAACCATCAGCTCACAACATTCAGTATAAGCTGACATTGCTGTGTGTCAGATAAATATTTTGGAAAAATCATTAGATAATAGAGAATCGTAAGATAACAATTCTATTATTTACGCAACTAACATTGAAACAAAAAATAATTGTCAGAATAATGCAACTATTTCATCAGTTCCAGTAAATTTTAAACACATTTTCAAAATATGTTATTTTCTTTAGCTTTCTCCCTGTTTTACTTATTCTTTTTTATAGGGTAAAAGAGAAATACTGCATAACTTCCATTTCAGGATAGTTCAAATTCATTTTTAGTAGTTATACAGCTATAACTTACCTCTCTTGTTTAATATATGATAAAAGTTAACAGTGTATATTTTTCCCTCTTTTTTTTTTTCCAAAATTACAAGCTAACACTATCTGTTGTATTTTATCTCAGAAGTAGAAAGAAAATCATTCTGTCTTAATGTTGGCCCTAAGCTGTTTGGCAGGGAGGCACTTTATTCCTCTGCCAACTCTGTTGAGTGACCATGTTCTGTATAGCTGTCTTAGGCTAGGTCCTTAATTTTAAATTACCGGTCCTAGACCAAAATAAATCTTATGTTTTGTGTGCTTTCCATGTTAAAGGTTTCACAGTCTCATTGTTTTAGAACGCAAGGCTTTTAAGTGAAGTATGAAAGCGATGTAGAGGCAAGGAATGCTGCAACGTGCCATTGTCCTTGTGTAGGAAAAAAATGGAAATAGAAGCAGCCACTTGTGGAGCATCTTTTTCACTTGAAGTGATATTTTTAGAGGACGTTGCACTCTTTTTAGAGCTGGTAGTGCCTCTGTCAGTTTATCAGTAGGCTTTGAAAAGATTGAGAATTTGAAGTGTATTTTGGTTTTCAGTGATAGACTTTGTTTACTTCTATGTGTCTGGAATTTCTGCTATAAGTAAGAAAATTGGGTACTTTGATATTTAATCACAAATGAAATACGTCACTAGTATTCCTACTATTCAGATGGTCTGTGCACTGCTTATTTTTTTTTTCTGTCATTAGGAACGTTTCCTCATGCAGGTATTGTGGGGCATTCTAATATACCTTCTGAAAACTAAAAATCTCATGTTTTGTCACTTCCTGTTGGAAGTAAAATTAGAGAATTTTAAGAAAGGGAGAGATTGAAGGTTCTCAGGGGTTGTACAAGGTTTTCCTATATGAGAACTGACTCAAGCAATGCAGTGATGATTAGGACACAGTTATTTGATGGCTAAAAAAAAAAAAAGTAAAAAAAATTGAAAAGTATGACTTGCACAATCTACTTTCTAAGGTAAATATAAGTATTCTGACTCCGTTTCAGGGTAAAATGTCAGGAAAAAAAATAACAGATCGTTTTAAGCAAAGCCTTTTGTATTAGAAATTCAGTCTATGTCATGACTTGAAACTTTTTGCCTAATCACTGTCTTAGTCATGCTTTTGCTAAAATGTCCACTCCAGGCCCCTAGACAGATGGTACGGGAATGTTACCTGATATATGGCATAAAAAAATGTGTAACTATGCCCAGTGATTGCATTTCTGTTGTCGCTGTGCTGTCTTACAGGATAAATTACTTTGTGATTTTCTGCCTCTTCACATTATACACTCGTTCATATTATATACTTAAAAATCAATAATAAAATATTTAGACATTCTTATAATTCAGTAAATTTATTATGTTATGATATGTGAATTTTCACTGATCTGCGGTTGATGTAGTTACCAAGGCATGCTAGCAACAGATTAAAGAAATGAATGCCAATTTAAGCATTCCATTTTGTTGCGTATTTTGTGCATTATAAGCATAATATCAGGAAATTGTGGCATCTCTCAGCTTCTGACTTGATGTGAATCGTAATATGCAGTTTGGAGGATATCCAGTCTTTCCAGTTGACTGCAAAGTACCGTTTCTGTCAAAGGGTATTATGACCAGAAGGTCTTTTAGTGGTTCTGTCTTCAGGAATTTTACACTCCTGAGGCAGTATCTGCCCTAGGTGTTTCTGTATTTTCTTCAAAACTCACCTTTGGTTTTGGGTAAACTGACAAAATCTAAAAAGTCAGTGTTACCTTAAAAACAAATCTGAAGTTTATCTCATCTAGGATGCCTGCCAAAGTCATGCTGATATTTCTGACTAGATGGATAGTGAATTGGTATTTCCTTTCCTTTTGCTTCATTCTCTTTCTCTTTTTTTATTCTTTAAAACTCCAGTTATGAAACAAATGTGTGCAGTTCCAAGCTTTGCCTGTTTTATGTGCTCCAAATGAAGGAATTCCAGTTATTTACCAAGTTTGTCTACACAGCTTTCTTTGTCTGATTATAGCTTTAGATCAGTCAGACTGGTTGATTGCTTCTCTTTCTTGACTGGACAATGTTCAAAACCAGAACCACATCCCATGTAGATGTACTATTTGTATGAAATTTTGGCCATTGTGTTTAATAGGATGTTCAGAAGGCACACTAAATAACCTCTCTGTACTGATAAAAGTGTCCTCATTCTGTCTTGATGTCTGCTAAACCAACAAATGACTGTAAATTGGTACCCTCATTTACTAAAAAGTGGTATTCTCTTAAGACATTGCAAACCATCTGTATTTTAGTGTTGTGGTGGTTAATCTTGAAGACTTCTCTTCCAAAACTTGGAACATAATGCTGTGGAAAGGAAAAGAATTTCTTAAATCTACTTCTCATTTGGTAAAATGTCATTGGAGTAACATGAAACCTTGTAAGAATTCAGTGCCTTGTTTTAATGAAGCAACTTCCAATGCCCAAATCTACTGGGATGTTCACAGGCTTCCCAAGAAGGCAAGGACTTGGCCTTTCTTCTGTTGCTTGATACTACTGAGCATGGTGAGAGTGTACATCTTTTCTGTGGGCAAAGAAGGTTGTATTACTGCAGAAACTATTAAACTATGTGTCTGTTCTGTGTTGTCAAAGCTAAAGTTCTGGCAGAAACTGTGAGAATTGTTTTTGTCATTAATACTACTGGAAAGAGACAGTATTATTTTCTTTTGAAACTGCTGTGTCAGAATATCCAGCAATGATTTTTTTGTGGAGGTGGAAAGGCAGTCTTGAAATTCCTGTGGATTTCAGTGGGCAGCAGTTCTGTTAGTCTGTATCCAGCATCAGGAGCTGCAGATTCTTCTTGCCTGTCATCTTCAGCTGCTGTAGCCACTGTCCACAAAAGCATTCAGTTCCTGCCATGCCCACATACCAGACAGACGTGTATCCACCTCTGTTTATTTCATGCCATGAACTGGAATGGAAGATGTTTGGAATTAGCTCAGCTCTTTATGAATCCTTCTATAAAAGGATTACCTTACCCCTAGGAGACCACGTGTGGTGGTTTCCTCTGAGTGGTGCTTTGTCATCCCCAGTATGACAGTGTAAAGCCTTTCTGACAGATCCTGTTGCATATGTGACAAGAATCAGGAATTTCCACTGCTGCTCGGTGTCCTAGCTATGAGAAGTGCCAGCTTCCGAGAAGACTAATGCAGCTTGGGTCCAAGACTTCCCTAAGATATGAAAAAGATGATCAATTACAGTGATTCTGAAGTACATTTTTCTCAGTTAAAACCTTTTATTCTGTTATAAATAAGAGTACAAACAGTCTTCATGGATTTAGTTAGAAGTCTCACTTGGCTCCTTTCCAAGTAATTAATGTTTCAGAGCATTAGTCTAGAAAGCCAACTAAAGAGGGATACAGCCTTCCTCAGAACGCTTTCACAGCAGAAGTGAAATAATAGAGAACTTACAAAGAAATTATCGGTGATCAAGGAAAAACTCTTCCCCTTTCTCACAAGTACTCTTGGTATCTGTGGGTGGCTTACTGAGATGGTGAATTAGTTTAGACCGCATTCCATGGGCACCCCAGCTGAAGTATGGTGCCCGAGAATGCTTTTTTTTTTTTTTTTTTTTTTTTTGTGCAGACCAGTAATACTTAAAGGTGGTGTTGCTTCTTATGGAAATCTGTTTTACAAGTTAATGTAGATCTACCTTGTTTCACCTGTATTTTTGCATTATTTATGTTACTCTTCTGTTGGTGTACAGTGGAATCCTGACTTGAAAACTTACAGGAAAGAATCGGTCAAGATTCTTTTCCAATGTGTTTAGCACATAGGAATTTCAAGGACTATTAAAAGAACCAGAGGTCATCCACTTGAAGTAGAACAGTGTCCAAGATTGCCAATACATTTTTTGACTATCATTTAAATACTCGGGGGTTTACAAAATGCCGTAGCAAAACTGCATGGAGTGTGTTCCAGTAGATGCCAGGACAGCTTAAGCAGTCTAGTAGAAGACTTAAGACTACCCCAAACTCGAACTTAAGGCAGATTTAGACAGGTTGCCTTTCAAGTGTCACTGATAGCCTTGCTAAGAAACTTGCTAAAGGTATGTGTCCTTTTAGCCATACCAGTTGTTCGAGGTAGCCAAACATGGAGGGCTCTGGGTCCTAGGGGCAGTACCTCCTGTTGTAGCTAAATGGGTAAGTGCAAGACTGCTGTAGTTCTGTGTCCCCAGGGCCAGGCAGGAAGGAGCACTATTCCCATAGGGGTGTGTGCATGTGCACACGCTCATGTACGGAAAATGCACATGCTGCTGGCCACACAGACGCTCAAACCAGTGCTATTATTGGCACTCACATAAACACACACACAGAACATTCAAGCAAGAACTGCATGGACATCCCCTTCATTTTCCTTCTTTCCAGCTTCTCACAATGCAAGTCCACTGGTTGAATTTTCACAGAAACACACATGTGCCCTATGGGTACCCCCAGTAGCTGGTTTTAAATGCTCTGTGTGGTTGCTGAAGCCTTGACCACTGGTGTCCCCTAGTTGCTGACACCATGAGCCCCCGAGGTTTGTGTTTTCACTCCAGTTACTGGCACTTGGACTTCATCTGCTTGCTGGCCAGTCTGGCTTGAAGTTGACTTGAGTTCACACGTACACACCCCAAATAGAAAGTGCATCCACAAGGAAGACAGATACAGGGTTTGATGACAATACCTATCACTGTTGTGATCAAGGGCAGGGCTTAGTCAGATAAGTGCACTGACCAGTCACTCACTTGCACTGGACCTGCCCCATTTATCCTTTCTCCCTGCTGTTTTCCCATATCTGTTTCTCACTTATCCATCTTTATACCTTTCTTCACCTCTAATGCTTCCCCTAAACAATATCATAGCAAGTTTTACGCAATTCCAAAATGTTCTTCCTTCCTGCATCCCATAAGAAATCCCATACCCCTTAAGACAATAACCTTTAGTTTTCAAGGTGTTTTCTGGGGAGACAGTTTCCTCCTTGACTCATCTTGGTGGGTTTCACACTGGGGGAATGTGGTCTAATTGATGGTCGTGGGAGTAGCTGATTCACATGCTGCATTTTCAGTGTTGAGGTTGTTAGAGTTTACCGTTGTTAGAGTTTACTGTTGTTTTTCTGCTGATCCTTGCTGGATCTGTTTTTGTTATGATTAGCTTTTAATCAGATAACCTAACACTGGTCTCCCAGGGGCCTAGTAGCACCTCTCAAAACTGGATCTAGGCCTGTTTGGATTTTTGGCCATCTGATTTGGGCATCTGAAAGATTGACATCAGCTGAGGATACAAAATGCACAAATGCTTTACTTTTCAGTCTCTCAGAAGCTTAGTATTGCAGAGTTTTGTCTACTGCTTAACTCCTATTCATTTTCTAGACCTGTATTTCTGTAAAGGAAAAGTGAGGTATCTTCTTACCATGTGATAGATACTCTGTGCTTCAGACTTGGAGCTGTTAGATGTATTAGACTCACACATCTAATGAAGGCAAAGCTCACCAGTGACCAGAAGCAAGTAATGCTGCTTACTCTGCTGAAGTGGTATCTGTGCTTGTTGCAAAACCCATTTGAGGTAACACAGCACAGATAATGCATAATAATAGTAAGCAGCTCTGGAGCCTAAACCATCTCAAACTGGACATCCTACCTCTCTGCATTCTTGTCCAGAAAAGAACTGTCTGATAATAGCAGTCTGAAAGTGTGAGTTTAAAAGAAGGGAAAAAGCAATCATATTACTCCCCTTCTATCTAAACAAGGTTATGTCTCTAAGGTAGACTGCAAGGCCAGTTAATTTGACCTCCAAGCATCAAGAGATTGCTCAATTCCTTTGGAAGGTAGCTGAGCAGGCAAAAACCACAGAGCCATGATGTGTGTTAGCCAATATCTGGCTATCTGACATCTGTATCCGGAAAACTTGGCATGTATTATTTCTACTCTCAGAGCCCAGGAGATAGGTAAGACTTGCGGCTTTGCCAAGTTGCTTCTCTCTGAAAGAGAAATAGATTATGCGATTCAAAGATCGTGTGAGATTTTGTGTGTGTTTGTATGTGTAGTGCTGTTTATTTACACCAAATATGTAAACAGAGGTCTGTTTGCTTGAGCAGAGTAGAAACAAAGTGCAACGAGCAGCTATTTTACTGATATTTTCCAGTCTGCCTGTCTAGCAAGTACTGTACTAAAAAAACTCCCTTTAAAATTCAAAAAAACAACACCCAAAAACCCCACACAACTCTCTCCTGGAATCACAGGCACAGCATTTTTTGCTGTTTTTTTTTTCCTGCTTTTTCAGCTGTTGTGTAAAAGACCTAATGTTCCTTTTTTACTGAGACTGAAAGGAGGATATTCAGCCCAACCATCAGCCCTGATTGCAGCCAAATACTGAATGCTTTATAGAGAGCAGCTTGATCACAGACATTACTTTTTTAGAATAACAATACCATACCTAAAATACAACTTTTATGAAAAATCTTTATGCACACTGTAGTACCTTTATTAACTTTCTGGACACTGCAGTTTGTTCTCAGGTCATGTTGTGTGGCATGTGAGGACTCCTGCCCTTTACTGCAAATAGCTCTTGTCAGACCAGACCTTTCCCATGGACAGGTGTGAGCTGCTTTAAGATCTGTCTTCAAGGCTTCTGCCAGGTTTTCACTGGCAAGAGTGTTTAGATTTAGTCTGTTCTGGGTTTTGGTTGTAGTTTTTTTTTTCCCCTAAATGATTGCTTTTCTTCTAGAAAGCCTGACTAGGTTATTGCCTGGTACTTCATCACCCTGCTCCATTAGTCTAAGCCTGTATGAGTCAGCTGGAGCGGATGTACATACTGTCTTCCTTGACTCCTGAAGGCTTCTGAGACTAACTTCTTGGCTCCTCAAACTCCTTATGAGACTTTGGTGTTTTGTCCACAATTAGCAGTTCATATGTGTACTGTTGCCTGCAAAATGTAATCTGAGATTGATTTGAAGTTGAGTTTTATATGCAGATAATACAATAGGAGGTTTATCCTAGAGGTTTACCTTTACCTCCCATCCCGTCTTTATTCTTGTTATCCCTCTTTTTGTTTAGGTACCATTTACTCACAGTCTTCTGTCATCAGTTTTTGTTACATCATACCTTGGATTTTGTGCTGGTTATTTGAACATTTATTTTAAAGTACTGATGCATTGAAAGAGATACTGTATATATGAAGTGAAAGTCAGAGACATGAATATACAGCAGGACTTCACTTCTACATATATATATATATATATATGTTTGATAATTCAATTATCAGCTTGTGATGGTTTGAGTTCACAAGAGAAATAATAGAATTTATTGTGATATAGCAAAAAAAGTGGTCTAAGTATATACTGAAGGATGAAAATGTTGTGAGGTTTAAATTATATTTAACATTGCAGAGGAGGCACTCTGTCCTTTCATCCAGGTTGTTGATGAGTAAGTTGAACAAGACTGGACCCACTGACCCCTGGGGAACACCACTGGCTGCAGACCTCCAGCTAAACTCTGCCCCTGATCACAGCTCTGCCATTCAGCCACTTCTCAGTCTACCTCACTGCCCCACACTTCCTGAGCTTTCCTGTGAGACTGTTATGGGAGTCACTGTCAAAGGCCTTGTAGAAGTCAAGGTAGACAAAATCCACTGCTCTGGCCTCACAACCCAGCCAGGCCTGCCATCGTAGGAGGGTATCAGATCAATCACGCCTGATTTCCTTTAGTGAATCCATGTTGATTTCTCCCGATAACCTTTTTTTCCTTCACCTGCTTAGAGATGCTCTAGATATTGGTGCACAAGGATTTTCTTGTAAGATATATAGCACTGTGTTTTTGTTAGGATGGGCACATTTTAGTAATTAGTGGGCTACAGCTATTTTTATTCAGCTGTAAACCTCGGTAGTTATACTGTGCATAGGAAGGTATTGATCTATCTAATTTTATTTTTTGTTCCCTAATAATCTAGTGTGTTTTTAATCTTCCATATTAAGTCTTCCAGAGTTGGAAATCAGAACTTCATAATTTAAAATATAAGGGAAGATTGGAAGCCTCCAAGTTTCTTTCTGGTTATTTTTGGCATGTTTTTTGCTGTTGTTAGCATTCAGTTGTGTAATTCCACAGCAATAAAAAAGTCTGCTTTCAATTACAATGTTATTTCGCAGAAGGCAATAGAAGTTACTAAAATTCTGTGAAAAACAGACCGGCTTCCTTGGGCCAGATTGGAGGATTTAAATCGCTGTTGTGTAAAGGTGTGGGTGATGTCAACAAAATGTCAATGGAGGTGATTTGTTCTGAGTGAATTGCTAACTGGATAGGAAGGTGTGAACTTGAGAGTTTGTAAATCATCTTTTATTTTGTATGTTGATTTGACTTAAAAATGTGAATTACTAGGAATCATGAAATACACAATGTTAAACAGAGTGGAAAAATGAAATACAGGGGAGAGAGTAATATTTTGTGGAATCATAAAATACTTTGGGTTGCATCTCGTTCTGCCCCTCTGCCATGGGCAGGGACACCTCCCACTAGACCAGAATGCTCAAAACCCCATCCAACCTGGCCTTGAACACTTTCAGGGATGGGGCATCCACAGCTTCTGAGGGGAACCTGTTCCGGTGTATCAAGACCCTTACAGTGAAGAATTTCTTAATGTAAACCTGCCCTCTTTTTTGAAGCTATTCCCTCTTGTCCTGTCCCTACGTACCCTTGTACAAAGTCCCTCACCAGCTCTCTTGTACATTTAGGTACTGGAAGGTGCTCTAAGGTCTCCCCAGGGCCGCCTTTTCTCTAGGCTAAACAACTCCAGCTCTCTCAGCCTGCCTTCATAGCACAGGTGCTCCAGCTCCCTGATGATCTTTGTGGCCTCTTCTGGACTCAGTCCAGCAGGTCCATGTTGTTCTTACGTTGGGGTCCCCAGATCTGGATGCAATACTCCAGGTGGCAATAGAGTAGTGGAGTAGAGGGGCAGAATCACCTCCCTTGACCTACTGGCCACGGTGCTTTTGATGCAGCCCAGGATACGTTTGGCTTTCTGGGCTGCAAATGCACATTGCTGGGTGGTGTCCAGCTTCTCATCCACCAGCACCCCCAAGTCCTTCCCTCCAGGGCTGCCCTCAGCTCGTTCTCGGCCCAGCCTGTATTTGTGCTTGGGGTTGCCCTGGCCCGGGTGCAGCACCTTGCACTTGGCCTTGTTGAACTCCATGAGGTTCTCACAGACCCACCTCTCGAGCCTGCCACGGTCCCTCTGGATGCCATCCCTTCCCTCCAGTGTGTTGACCACATACAAAGTTTGATGTCAACAGCAAACTTGCTGAGGGTGCACTCAATCCATGTTGCCAACAAAGGTGTTAAACAGCACCTGTCCCAATACCAACCCCTGAGGAACACCAGTCCTCACTGGGCTCCATTAGGACATGGAGCCATTGACCACAACTCTTTGAGTGCATCCAGCCAATTCATTATCCATTGAATGATCCATCTGTCAAATCCATGTCTCTCTAGTTTAGAGGCAAGGATGTTGTGTGGGACAGTGTCAAATACTTTGTACAAGTCCAAGTAGATGATGTGAGTCATTTTACTATTGCAGTAAATATTTAGTTGGTCAGTATCTATTTTCTTAGTTTTATAGGCTTCCTGCTAGTTAAGTTTGGCAAATATATCTAGATATTACTAATTACTGTTTCACAGTTGCTGACATTACTAGTTTAGTTTTTCCAAAATCTGTTGAATATAGTATGTTTTGCATGTCATGTTGTGCATTGCATAGGTTTTCTTTTTTATCTTGTGGATTGTTTTTTTTTACAGTTTTAGTCAATTGCACGTTGTTGTATTTGCATACCTCAGAACAGTCCAAGCTCTTGTTGAACTGAAATCTGTAAACATAATTAAGATGATGGTGGTGTTATGGTGTAATTAGGTTTGTTAACAATATAAACACAAAGGGAGTGTTTTATTCATGGGAGATGCTAACGCTTCTTTAATTGTATGATTGTGATGTGTCTATTTTAAGGTTGTCTTTCAAGTGATTTGATTTTTCTTAAAGACTTAGGGATTCTTAGTGTAAAAGTTGCGTATATAAGTTTCTTCCAAACAAAGATGGAGATACATGGTTATGTATATACTCTGAAGAGAAAGATTTTTTTTCCCCAGTTTTTGCTTTTTAGAAGGAATGATATTTCAGTTTTGAGAAATTGCTTAGTGGGTTCCTGTAAAATGTAAGTGTAAAGGCACATGTAAATGCAATGTATCTTTAAAATTTTGTTACGTGTTTAACTTAGCTTAGTATCTCTTGCCTTTAAAAAAAAAATTCACCTGATCTTCTCTTGCACACATTTTAAGTCATTCTTTACACCTCAGCATTGTTTTGGTGACTTTTTATCTCGTCCCTAATTGTTGTTGTACTTGCAAGTTTGCAGACATTAAAACACTACCTAAAAGAAACAGATACTGACTGAGGGTGGCCAAACTCTGCTTTTAATGGGCATTATTAATTTATACCCACATTGATTGAAAGTGCCTATCTCCATCTTCTACTACTGTTTCTAGCTTACTTTTACCTAGGCTGATGGTTAGAACATCCTTGCCCGAGGAAAGCTTTGATGTATCTCCCTCCAGGACTCATCAATACCTGTATTTATTTGAATTGTCCTCAGGGTTTTAAGCAGAGCACCAAAAGTCATTACTGTCTCTCAGGATCTGATTGTGCTGTGGCTGAAGTGATGCCAGTCTGTGACAGCAAAGCAAAAGGCCTGTATTTGGTTATCAAATGCTGCTGTATTCATACTGCTTTAACTTCTAGACCATTTTGATCATTCTTGAGACCAATGTAATTTTTATTTCTCCGTGTTGTATGAGGTTATGGATCAGAGAGGAACTAAGGCATAGTTGTGATGATTCTTTATTGGTTTTAACATACTTTGATTTACCTTTTAATAAAGCCTGTGGTTTCTTGGAATTTTTTGATGCTACAAGAGGAAGCAGCAGTTGCTCCCTGTGTGTCTGCACACCCGTACCAAGCTGAGCAGGCGTGTGTGAGGACTGCTTAGTTACTGTGACGGTGCTGCTGCCCTCCTTGGGCCTATGTAGGATTATTAGGGAATCAGCCTCTGGTAGTACTGGGATTAATGATTAATTAATTATGAGTATAGTATTACTTTGTTTGCTTTCCTACAGGAAAGCTGATTTCTGGCACGGAAACAAGTATCTAGAGAGCTAGTGATATCTTACACTGTCCTGGCTGCTTTCTAGGTAGTTCCTGGATTTCCGGTGGGCAAATCCTGTAACAGGATTTTGGTACTGGTGACATGACAGGCTTACCCAGATTGCTTACGCTTCTCACTGAACTACAAGGGATAAATACCCATTGTGTATGGTTCCATGAGGAGGGCTGACCTCAGCCCAAGGGTTTTGCAGCTGAGTGGTCCTGCCACAGCTTTCCTCATTAGTGCCAGCCTTCCTGAAGTCCCCTCTACCCCAAAAGTTTTCCACCACAATGAGCTGAGGAAGTTCACCGGGGCATCAGTTGAGTGCCAGAGCCTGCATGCTGGATGGAAGCATAACATTCATCTTTAGGTTTTAAAACTTCACCTGGGATTCTCTTGTGATTGTTCTAAGTCAGCCCTAGCACTTCACCATTATTTTGTGGACTTTTTTTATTGTAGTCCCCACTTTTACAGCTGCAGTTGGCAAACATTAAAGCATTAGCTAAAAGAAGATGATGTAATTGAAATTTTAGGATTTAAGTAATATTCATGCAAAAAAGAATATGATGATCTAGATGAAAGCTCATTTGTAGTAATATATTAAGTAAGAATATGGAATGTCTTTCAGCATATTGAGTAATCAAATGCCTAATAGAGTTTATACATAGTTCCACAGAACTGAGTTATTTAGTAATTCTTCAGTGTCAACCTGCTATGTAGGCAGACATTTCTTTCATCTTAATGATTAGATAGTGAGATTTTCACCTTAGCATACTGTGTGGATATTTTTGGGTTTAATGTACATTAAAATGAAAAAGCAGTAAGAAAAACCATGAAGGATTCTTGGGTATATGGTTCCCACCCAGGAATTACAAAGTCAGACACTATATGAAAGTTGATGTGGAAGAAGAACTCACCTACAAAACACAGGCTCATTTGGTCTTGTAAATCCTTATCACCCAGTTCCTTCCAATATGAGGAGATTGAAGGACTTCCATGTTTTTTTTTTCCCCTGTATCCTGGTTGTGTGATAGGAACATCAGGAGCATGACATTTTATCACCTCTTTCCAAAAATGTCTAGGATAGCTGGCTATCCTTGCATTTTGATGGTTTCTGGTTTTACAGTCTCTTTTCAGCATCTTTCTTATCTTCAAATTTACAGATCAACAGCAACCTGTGTGGTGTAAGGCATTTAATTTCTTGTCTCAGCAGTGGAACTGTTAGACCTTTAAAGCATTCTGTTTCTGTTTGACAAAGTTTTGACAATATAGGCGTTGATATTTAAAAAAAACTGTGTAAGGTGCAACAGTACCATCACTGTTTGGGGACACATTGCATATTTGGGGAACAATAATTATAATTCTCCAGAAAACTGACTTTATTCTTGAAAGGGGAAGTGTGGAGGAATGGGGTGTTAACATCTCTGGTCCAGTGTTGGCTGTGGAAGTCAAGTGAGATTTTCATAGGTAGTTTAGTTTAACTGTAGGTTAGTTACTAATGTAGCATTTTGACCTACAAAGGTTGCATGTCCAGCACACCTGTCTTGAATTGCCTCTCTATTTCTAAAAAGGAAAATATTGCTGAGGCAAGAATTGGCAATCCTGTTGGAATTCATATCAAATAATGTCATGTTTGCAGTGTAACATGTTCCTGAATGTATCATGAATGGCATCAAATAGTTATTTGTGGAACGAGAAAAGGTGTTCTCATCTGTAATCAATACTATAGCTCTTTTAAACCAGTCTTGGAATAAAAAATTTTTCTAAATTCTAACCCTAGTTCAACAATAACACTTCAGAAAAGTTTTCTGAATTGCAAGGGAAAGAAATCCACCAAAATACCCTAGAGAGTTATCTTACATGTGTTTTTGCCCATTTTAGTGATCTGGTTACATCAGCCAGGAGCTGCAGATCTAAATACCATCAAAGACTCATTTGAAATGTGTTATAGACCATAACAACTGTTTTGAGTTCACTATGTCCGAAATGTTACGGTTTTGTTGCAGGAAAGATGTTTAAGTTTAAAGTTAGAACAGTACATAGCTAGATCACGCTAGTATGAAACAACATTTGATCTAAGGTTTAGTAACCACAGGAGGCAGGCCTGCCTTGTTGATGATCCTCTACGGAGGTAGAAGAATATTTGCAATTCACTGAGCCTTTGACAAGGTGATTTAGGGAGGGTGATGGCATTTGCTCTCTCTGGAACAGTTTGAAAGGAGGGACCTTCAAATATCAGTGACTAAAAATATTGCACGATTTAGTTTCATTCTGAGAAGAAAGGCAACAGCTGGCAAAGGAACCCTGTTAATATAGTAAAAGGTAAGAGCTTTCTACCTCTGGCAAGCATCTCAGCTCAAAATAATATAGCATATAATACCTATAATTATAAAATTTTCACTCTTTTATATACCCCCAACATCGTTCAAGTCAGTATCTGTTAAAAAATGCTTCGTTTCTTTGTTATCATAATTTACAATACAGAATGTCAAATTAATCAGGTCAGTAAGGCTTAGTTAAGCCTATGTGGAATTCTAATGATTTTTCAATACAAGGCCATCCACACCTGCACAGATGGAAAATATGAGAAGATTTGTGTGTGTATATATATACATATATATATATGTTTCAGTATTGTAACAGGAGAAATGTTGGGGTGAATCACCCAGCTCACCTGAGTTTTGTTCTTCATGAGAAGTCCATAATGAACCACATGTATTTACCCTTTAAGTCATTTGTCCTGTGTGTGTTACTGCATAGTTTTTAAGGTTCTGTGTAAAATTTCACAGAGGAGATAATTCATATTGAAAATACACAGGGCCGCAGTTTCACAATTGGCTTAAGCCTAAAGTTAAAGTCTTACCTTGTCCCCAGCACTTGCTTCTTCTGTTTGTCTTGTACTGGCAATGGTGCTTCTGATGAATTCAGTTGGTTCCAGGTTTGATCAGCCTGAAAATTGCCACAGGGGAAGGGGGAGGTTTGCATCTGGATTAGGGAGCTACATGGCATAGTGGTGTGAACCAGCACAGGCAGAGGAAGTGCCTGGAAATAAGGAGAACGCAGGGAAGTCCCTGTCACTCATCAAATTGGATGCAAGTGAACTCCAGGTTCTAAAGCGATAATTCCTGTAAATATCACTCAGAAGATACAATAAATAACAGCAAATCGAGGAGCTCATTACCAGTGAAATAACTGAGCCATCCTCAGTTGTCCACATTGTCTTATTCCTGCATTTGCACTTACTTTGCAACTTGCCCGTTATGCTTCAGCTTGTTAGAACAACTTCCAAAAGATGTGAATAAATGCGTGCTAGAGCTGGTGCAGAGGACAGGGCTGTATCCCTGTGACTATTGAGAGAAGCAAACTGCCTCTTTCACAGCACCAGCGAGTTTAGGTTGATCTTGTATGTATGACTAAACCACAGACTCACTCTCAGCCTCAGGAATGGAAGAAGGGGAGATTAGTTTTCTGCCACCAAAAACTGGAAGGAAGGGAAGGTGTTTTATTCCTTTTTCTGCTCTGCATATATTTCTGCTGTTGTTTATTCTGTACCCTGTCTTGCATCAGCTCCATCAGTCGTGGCTTTTCTTTGCACTACATTGAACTTGTGAGACAGTGAGGTTGGCTTTGCTTTGGAGGATATTTTTGTGAATTTAGCGGGAGAGGAGGCAGGTGAGAAAAATTGGAGTAGGTAGTGTGACTTCCTGCTGTTGTAATGTTAGTACTAATTAAACTAATTTGTTCTGGATAGTAAAATGGAGGGATTGTTGAAAAATTTCAGAAAAAACACTACAAGAGGGAAATAACGTACATAAAAGTATAAGAAATGTAAAATGAAGCTCATGGGGGAAAAATCTTTACATCTGCTGATGGGACCTGCTCCATTTATTATCTATGGAGTACTGGGTCTGCAGAAATCACAACTCAGTGCTGTAATAGGACGATGTTAGGAGGATGTTAGGGACTGTCAGGAAAGGAAATAATCAGCAGTGGATGAAAAAGCAGTGTCTTGAACCTTAAATATGGACCTTCTCTCAGAAAGAATATAATAAATGATTGAGAGAAATTATATGGAAAATATAAAATGGTGAGTGACATGAAAAGAGTAAATGAGAAATATTTTTTTTGCTGTTTCTTCCCAGAGAGGAAGGTTACAGACAGTTTCTGAACAAAGAAAAAGGGAATTATTCTTCAGACGTGGTCAATTAAGAGTGTAGAAGTTCTTACCCACAGAATGTTAATGTTAAACTTTGATCAGTTCAAGAGGCGACTGAGCAAGTTTTTAGAAAAATACTTCACTGAAGTCTGATAAATACAGAGATTTTATTTGTGGCCCCTATAGCAAATAGTTGCAGACTGGACCTATGTTTGGCTGTTGTTTGATCATTCCTGAACTTTTCCCTAGATACCCACTTTCAGCCACTCTCAGGAATGGGATAATAGACAAGATAGATGCAACTTCAATGTGACTCACTGTGACTGTTCTGCTAGCAGAACTCAAAAGTGGATTGTCAAGACAAGTTTGGTTTTTGAAAAGATTAAGTTGTAACATGAAAATGGCCCAAGTAAATCTAGACTTTTTCCTGCTGAGTGCTAATGGACTGTACATGGCACCAATAACTTTTGAATTCTTCAGGTTAGAAAAATACTTCTTCGAAGGTAAAATTATGCAACTGTTGATTATTATATCTCTACAAGTAACTGTTACAAGAGTAACTGTTGTGCTGTTTTATATTAAAATCGTAGAACATAGGTTAAATCACATATGAAAGTGTTGAGTACTGCAAATTCATGTCACGTTTTTAAAGAACTTGGTCAGTGTAGGTCACTGAATAAACTCTTGTGTCTGTACATAAGAAAAAATTAATGTACATGTGTTTGGAAGTGATCAGTAGTACATAGTAAAAATCACAAACTTGGTATCCTTGTTCTAGAAAGCATTTCTGTAATAGTCCTTATTGTGAAGACTTTTGAAATGGTGAAGAGTGAGTTGTTTAAGATATTTCAGATGCTAAGCAAAAGGCCATAACTCCTCTCCCTAATTATTATTAATTTGAACATGCCCTATACAGAATAAAGAAGAAATAAACTTGTACCTTATTTCTGAAATGTATACAGAAGTTATGAAGGTGTTCTGAACTATTCTCCTCCTACTTGCAAAAATGTTTTTGATACTCTCATCCAGATCTGGACATCTTTTAAATAGAATTTCTAGTCTGGTATCTTTTCTGTTTTGTATGAGTCAGATGTGCATTAGTAGTTCTCACTGTTTTAATTAAAGTGGCAGAGTTGTTGAATTCTTTTCAAGGCAGACTGATGTGGAGGGGACAAAACAGAATAAAACCTCACATCTCATCTTGATTCTAAGGTTGATCATCCAAACTGTCTCTAAAGTCATAATCGCATCATTGTTTTAATCACCTACAGAATCTTCTAACGTTGATGGTAGTTTTATGCCTGAAGTAAGAACAAGCAGGAAAAGTATTTAAATTCCCAAAGGAAAATGTACAACTTTTCGAGCTTCGTAAAGAAGTTGTAAAAGTAGGGTGTGTAACCCTACATCTATCTTCCTGTTTTCTACAGTTATTCTTTTTGGTGGAGCATGTGTGTTTTTTAAGCAACAGACTGGTAAGCAAGTGCAAGACAATTTTTAGTGGCAATAGTAATATAATTAGAGTGTATGTGAGATAGATGAAAGGTCATGGGGTTCATGCAAAAGTGGACAAACCTTTTCAGTACTTCCCTGTTTTTGTGGTTGCTTTATGTGTGCATGGTATATATTTTATATGTATTTTTATAGAAATAGAAGGACTGGAATTACGTACAGTCTCAGTGAAGTAATGGCAGTGTTTTGGAGTCCTCCTTTAACGTAGAGAATCAAAGCAAGAACTTTCTGTTGTGAGAAGAATATTAATGCTTGGAAAATTTTGGTTCTGTTGTCTTCCTTATTTGAACAGTTACCGAATTTAACCTCAGGGCTTAATGGCTTTAGGTTGCCATCATGATTTTAAGTTGGTTTAAAAATTCAGAACTTAAAAAATTTAACAGTTCTCCTTTTGTTTTAATTGAGTCTTCTGCATCTGTTACAGTTGAGAAATTTCAAGCTACTCTATAGCCTGTTCCTACAGAAAAGTGGGGTCCATTTTAAGTCTGAATAGATTCAACTTTCCTGTTTTCTTAACTAGTGTACAAATTCCATTCTCTGGTGCTTGCATGTGGTAGCTAGCATCACATTCATCTTGTCATTTGTGTGAGCATCAGATCTCTCTTGATTTTCCAGCTTAGTTTCACTTTCACTCACAGAAATTTGACTAAAGCCTTGCAAGTTAACTTCATTCTTTGTTTGCCGTAGTACTGCCATAAAATTTTTGGTTGCACCCACACACTAATTTATTTACTGAAAGCTGCAGGCCATGTTCACTGATACTGTATTTGTCCAGAGCTTTAGCAATGCTTTAAAATGCTGAAAATTACCCTTGTACGTTACACCTCTGCCTTTTTTGTAGCAAAATGAGAAGGCACTTTTATAAGGACAGTTGTGAAATTTTGACAGTGTTGCTTAGACAACCTGATTATATTTTGCATGGAAAACACTGGTTTATTCTACTCACTTATCTTTTCTGGAGCTCCTCATAAAATTTCTTAGCAGGAAAAAAAAGTTTTTAATACTTAATGTACTTTCTTTCTTAAAAGCTACATAGTATTAATGCAACTAATTTTTAGGGTTTGTGAAGACAAAACCAGTATCTCAAAAAATGATGATGTAATTTCATAAATGCTTTCTTGGACTCAGACTTGTTTGGGAATCTGGGTTTGAAAGATATATGAATGAGACATAGCACAGCTAACTAAAAGAAGGTCTCTGTGAGGTTTTGTAGAAATCACTATGCAAAGCTTTGTTATTTGGCACGTCCCTCACTTTGGGAATTGTGTGAATGCCAGCTGTGCCTCTTGCATTCCTTCTCCATGCTTAATAGATACAAAGATAGGAGCTTACTTTTTTTCCTTTTCTCTGGGAAAGGAAGTCAAAAGTATAGTAGAAGCACAAAAGTCAGTTGTAATTAGAAACTAGAAATAAACATTGAGCAAATCTTTGCCTTGCATCTTACATGCATTTTTCTCAAGTGTGGATTTTTATAGATGTTATTTGTGCCTTGTAGACTGCTGAGAATTAGAGTTCCCTTTCACCACTGTGTACGTGTAGCACATGCTGCCTGAATATTACACCCACTTGTCCGTGTCTTTTAAACACTGTTAAAAAATCTGAATGACAGTTCATGAGCAGTACTGAAGAGTAAGACTCAGCCAGACCCATTTGCAATTTTGAAGGCAGATGGTGTGACTTTGGATTGAGGGTACTGTATAAGTTGTGTAACTCTGGACTGCAGTTTCTTCCTTTTGCAAGAAGGGAGAAAAAAATCCTCATAAAAATACAATTTAATTCATTGTGTCTCATTAGATTTTTTTTCTCACAAAATTCAAGGTTATTTTTAGCTTGGTTTTTACACAGACTGTTCTACAGTGTTGTTACAATGAGCCTTCTTTCTTAATCAGCCCGTTGACTGTCAGGCCCTGCAAGTGATGCTCAGTTTTAACAAGAACTCTTTGATTTTGGAGAGAGTGTAATATATTGGCAAGTGACTTAAACTCCAGGCTTTGTTTGATATTAGTGTACATTCAGTAATTGTATCAGTGTCCAGAAAATGCAATGGTCCTGTTTCTTATGAGAACATTTTTTTTAATCTAAGTATAAAATGAGCCTGACTATTTCTTTACTACAGGAGTTTCTCTTCCCTCATTTCTTAATTTAAGAAGGGAAAGAATCCATAATACAAACAATAGGTCCTTGAAAAGCCCTCAGCTTTTTACATTCAAAGGTGGCGTCTCCACTTTTCTGCTAAAGCTCCCTGCTTGTGCTAAGGCTGCCAATATCTGTAGTGGTCTGACCTTACTGTGTGGGTAGAGGGGTAATGACAAGACTTGAGGGCACTCTGGGGTGCAGTGAGGTGACCCCCTTACTGTACCAGTGGAGTGGAGCCCAGGCAGGCTGTGCCATCATACCCCGGGATAGCTGTACCTAGAGCTGGCTGTGCTCATCAGTGTGTACCTGCTCATGCAATCTCACACTTACCATGCTCTTCCAAAATTCCTGGGACTCAGTGCCAGAGAGGAGCGTGGAGCTGAGCCCGAGCGCAGCGATGGAAGCCCGGCAGCCAGCCTGGTGGAGAGGTCTTCTGTAGTGAACATCGTGGTGTTGTTCTGGAATGGTTGGCACTGAGGAGGTGCTGAAAGGCACCTAATGGAGAAATGGAGATGAAGTCAAATCTGTGAGCCTTTATCTGAACATTTCTGTGTTATGTGTGTGCAGTAAGGTTGTTAGAACTATACCTATCTAATCCATCATCTGGGTGGATGCAGGCTTATCAAGAGAGTGGCTTTCTGAAATAACTTTCCATGATGTTAACATAATGTTAACATTATGGAAAACATTTAGCTTTTAGTTACAGTGAATGTGTCTTTGGGCTTAGAGCTTTTTCCTCAGCTCTTAACAGGAACCAGTTTATTGCCAATTTTGTTGAGCAACTCTGAGCCTGAATGCTAGCCTGCTTCTCATTCCCAATATCAGGACCTGTTTATTAACAGATTGTTACTGTTCTTATCTTTAAGCCACTACAGCTTTAACACCACCATGGTGCACTTGAAGGTGAAGGCTGAGTCCTATAACAAAGGATGAGTGACTTTGTTTTGAGGTTTGGCTGTCCTTTTAAAGTTTTCATAAAATATTTCTTGATCCTACCATTCAGGATAACTTGTCCTTTTTTTAATTAGCTAATTATTTGCAATGCTTCCAAATTATTGTGGATTAGGTGGGAAGAGTAAAGGAGATAAGAGCTGTTTCTATTATGAGTTAGATTTAAGTCTTTTTGAAGTACAGCCTATCTTGACTTTTGAAGTTAAGTTGGCAGAAGACTGTGCCCACATCTATAAGCTTTCAGTGTGGATTAGACCCTGTATTCAGACATGTTTTGGTTTAACTACAGTCCCTCTCCTGGAAGGATTGAGGGCAGATTCTGCTGTTTTGAAAGCAAACTTCTAAAACTGTCACTTGCTGTTCTATTCATACACTCTTGCAGCAGTAGTTTTTAAAATTTCTTGTCTTTTGTGCATGCTTATTTTAGAAGGCTAATTCTGCAAAACATGGCCTCCTTTGGTTTGAACTGGTTTTTTAGCTGTAAAAATGGGATATGCAGAGTGTAGTTCTGAGAAAATATTTTTTATTAGTTAGTTGCTATTTTCCATTTTATTTTTTTCATTATCTTGATTTAGAGGAAAAACACGGAACACTTTGTTCGCAGCCGCATTCTCTCACTGTAGTCACATTCTCTCTTTTTGACTGTAAGCATTTAACTTCTTGCAGAGGAATTAGTCCAGTCTTTATAGTCACTTATGCAGCAATATACTTAAATACTACCATTAAGTGTTCTTCTAATTTCATTTATGGTGATTTTTAGCTTGTAGAAGATGAAATTTAGTAGTTTTACTTAAACTCATTGCAATTGTACAGTAAAGAAAAAAGTTCTGTGAAGTTTTAAGTTCCTAATCATTATTTGATCTGGGGTAGAAGTAAGCAGACAGAAGAACTGTGGTTTTATATTCAGCCATAGGCTAAATAAAACTACTGTGTTTGTAGTACCTGCACTTTTAGGTAGTTTGCTTGGTAAATCTGGGGGTTTTAGCAAGGGTTTTAACAGTTTAGGCACTCTGTTAACGTTTAGAATTGATCCTTCCCATGAGTGAATTACTTCCCATTAGTGAATTTCTTCCACTGTCTTTCAAAGAGCAGTGTAATTCAAGTTAAAAACCCAAAACTTCAGAGTATTGCAAGCATTGTAGGGCTTTCTCTAAGTCTATATCCATAAACCTTTTTTAGGCATGGAATCATATGCTCAGTTATTTAGCCTTGCAGAACTGTCAGAAGCTGAGAAAAAAATATCTAGCAATTCCTTTCACGTATGTTGCCACGGCAGTATTCCCTTCTGCATTAAAAAAAAGTATGGCTTTGCAGGCCTCACCCCTCCCCTTGTGTCTGTCCTGGCTCCTCCACCACTGGGAATGGAGATAGGGCAGTTACAGCTGCCTTCCAGGTGGTAGCTCGGTTTAGAGTGCATATGTGAGTAGGAGAATGCTGTAGTTGAGCTCTCTCTCTGAGGTGTAGTCACATGTAACACTAAAAATACATGCATCCAAGTTCTCATTTTCTCCATAATGTTGTTTTGTTTCACTGTGTAGTCTGTCCACATATGCTTTGCACTGCACGTGAATTGCAATGCAAATGATTGCCATATTTTTGTAAAACTGTAGCAACAGTTTTGCTCACGTTGTTTCTGGTTCCTGAGAACTCCCTCAACCTGCATAAAATTCTGTTGCAAAATTTTGTCATCTGCAAAATCAGTATGATTATCTTTTGCTTTTGTTACATGTGACAGAACTGTGCTAAAAAGTGTCTGAAGCTTAGAAATCATGTGGTGGCTGTGTATCAAATCCATTTTTTGAAAAGGAACCCCCCTCCAAATTATGTATCTTTTGAGGCATCTGTGTTGTGTCGTGTGTGCCTGTTCCTTTGCTTGTATATGTGTTTATTCTTGACATTTTTGTTTCAATGCAGTACCCAGAGTGATACTGCATTCAGATCCTTCCTTTACACAGCGGGGTTGAGGGTTTTAAGAACCATGTTTTGCAAATTATTTTTTCATAGGCCATTGTTGAGAAACAATAAATAAATAAAATTGTAATGGTTGGGTTTCCTATGCAGTCATTATAGAACGCAGTGGATATTGAAAAAATGGAGGAAGTATTTCCTGAAGCAATTTATTCCTGTTTAGAGTTTATTAAATTTTCTCTCGAAGAACTTTGAGCCTGATATGTGCCACTGTTTTGATTTCTTTTTTTTTTTTATTTGCATGCTCTGATACAAATGCAAGGAATGTCTCTGATAGGTAACATAGGTACAGCCATTAACCTGAGTGATAGAAAAGCAGGAGAGAGAACGCTGCAAGGGGAAGGTGCCTTGTCCGTCTTGGCAACCAATAAGTCTGTTCTCTAGCTCTGAATCAGCAGCATCACAGTAAAGATACTTAGAGAATCCATAATGCTGTAGAAAATGCCAAAGGAGAACCTCTGCTGCTGGTGACAGGGGCAGGGACTGCTCTGCTGTTGTCCTTGTCACTGCTAATATGGCACCCTTGCTTCTCTGTTTTCCCTGTCTGACTCTGTGACATGGATGAATGAATATAAAATTCACAGTTGCATTTAATTCTATAAAAATAATTTTGTATATATTATAGCACTGTTCAGCAAACCCAGTATTTATGTAACTTAGCCAGCCTATACCTTGCAAAACTCCTGACACTTTGTGAGGAAGGTTATGGTTTACTTTCATGGGGATAGTGTATCACTTAACTAAGTGCTAAACACTTACCATAGATAAATACCTGAAATAAAGGTAAAAAAAGGAGCTGCAGAGGCTGAAAGGGCAAAACAGTGTAGGGTTTTTTGCCTCTGAACTGTGGCAAAATCTTTGTACTAACACACTCTTGTTACTGTGATTTTCACTCTTGAACCAAAAGCCTTTCTCTGGATGAAGGCCATGGAAGCTGCAGTTCTCAGTCCCAGTTCAAACCCAGGCAAGAAAACATGAACTAAGTCACATTTCTGACGTCTCTGTTTTCCTTTAATTGATCTAAACATTTAACAGAGTCAGAAAATATACAGGAAATAAGTGAATGTATCTTCCTGTTTATATGTTATGACTGTTTTCTGCTCTGGCTGGGCTGGGTCAGCTGAAGGCTCTGTGAGGAGAGGCTGGAGTGAGCAAAGCCTTGAAGATCAGCAGGAAAGTTTTCCCTTAACCTGTCTTTGTCCTAGCTTAGACTTGTATTTTATTCTACATATTGGGGAAAAAAAAATCTGCCAAACACCCACAGAGCTTAAAAGCCACTTTATAATAACAATTTTGCTTTTGGTCATTGAAGATCTAATTATTAGACAATATCTTTTGAAAGCACTTCATATAGTTGAGTGTGTGTTAGCATATAAGATGTTATGGTGCTATTTCCAGGGGGATCTGACAGTAAGAAAAATAACTTTATAGTGAAGTCAGAGCAAACTTCCTGAGGTTTACAATGAAATTTGAGTGCAAACAAGTATTTTATATTTAAAATGCAGTTTTCACTTAAGGATTCATTCCTCTTAGTTTAGTTGTATTTATTACAGTGATCTTATCCTTTTGCCTAGTGGATGTTAAAATTCCTGGCAGTATTGACAAATGTGTATGTTGTTCATGTGCAGTGGAAGGTACTCCTTTTGAGGAAGGTAGAGCTGAGAATGCTGTTGAACGTCAGGCTATCTGAACAATGGTCACTCTGGTACTAGAGTGCTCATTTGCACAAAGGAGCAGTTGCTTTCAAACTAGAATGGTTTCATTATTAATTTTTATAAATTTTAATTCATAAAGATATTCTGGTTTTTATTTAATGATAGACATAGGTAAATAACAGGCTCTCTGAGAACAGCAGTTTGTACAGGAAATAGTGAAGAGAAAATCGCTTTTTTATGTTACTGGATTAAGTTGCAGCTTGCTACTATTTTGTAGGGTATTTTTAATTGAATATATTCTGATCAACTGAAAAGTAATAAATAACTGTAAAGTCAGGTCTCCTTGCAATCATAATAAATAAAAATAAAACATACTGCACTGCAAAACTTAAAATTTTCAATATATTGTCTTGCTACAAACATGTGGAAGACTTCTACTAGTTTATAAATTGCCTGAAGCAACTGCAATCTTCTCTAGACTGCTTAGCGAAAATCTGCTTTAAGCTTGGATCTTTTTGACCTGCACTGATTCTAGGCTTCTGCAAACAGATAACAGCAAAGCCCATGTGATTGATTTTAAAGTTGTTTTTGATTACCTTTACCTCTTGTCACTATGATATTTTTAGTGCAGCTGTTTTCAGAGAAGTGTTGTTTTTCTGATCAAAAGTTACTTTTGTAACATGTTTGGTTCATTTTATTAATGTTCTGGCAGTATAAACAGTTATCAGTGAAATATGTACATAGCCCTGTTTCTCAATTGTTATAATTTCCCCCAAAAAAGCAAAATTATTTGTATTAAAGTTTATTATTAATATAGAACTCATTATTCATTCAAAGTTAAATACTTAGTTTTACTACTCACCTAATTTGTGAATTGCCTCTTTTTCTGACATTGTTGTAGACAGAGTTGAAGTCAGCTAGGTTTCTAATTGTCTCCTCACCTTTCTAAACTAAGTAGGTATATTTTATCTTCCTGGCATATGGCTTCAGAGTTGCAATGATGAAGACTATTCTCCTCTTTTAATTTAGTCTGTAGTATCTAGTATTTTCATGTTGATACTTTCTTCCTGTCATTGACAATTATTTGTTCTTTAAACTTGAATTCCCATGGATGTGATGATTATTTTGAAACCCCAGGTTATACCGATAAATTATGTGTGTTCTTTTCAAGAGAGATGACACCTGAGTAGTGTCTTTGGGCCAAAGATAAAATTATCTTAGAGAATATGTCTTCTCTGCATTATTTTGCAAAGCATATGTTTTACGGGGCTGTCTGATGTTAATTAAAGCAGAGCAGGAGACTTCGTGTATGACTTTGCTAAATATTTTTAATTCCAGGTCTCTTTATGCTTCCAGAATCTTATTTACTTAAAATTCATGAGATACATAATTATTTTTATATAAAATGATATTTTAAAAGGAAATGTCATTTCCTTTCAGAGCTACTGATTAATCTACTTCTATTTAAAGTTCTAAATAACTCTTACCATAATCACACTCTCATTAGAAAATAATTAGACAGTTCTGGGGAGTCACAGTTTTGTCAGCCAGTCATAGACCTAATATGTTAAAAACAAGGAAAAGAACTGTGATCTAAACTAGTTCTTTCTTTTCCAAAAGATACAAAGAAACTTATTTTGGTTGTATTATTTGGTGGAAGCATATGTATTTCTTCTTTTCCTTTTTTATCTTGGTGGTTCTTGGTCAAAAAAGCAGATCAAACCTCGTTTGCTGTATTCAGACCATCATTTTGAATGCCAAAATGGCAAATGAAATTCAGCCTAAATAAATGTCGAAGTGACGCTCATTGAAAAATAATTATTACTTTTCATATAAAATAATGGATTCTGAGGTGATAGCATTTGTTTAGGGAACTACCATTTAAACAGGTGTTTCATAAAAGCATCAGCTTTGTTCAGTAGTGATAAGAAGAGGCAAATACAGGATTAGGAACAAAGCAGGAGACAACACAGTAGAAATTGTCATTATATCAAAATTTAAGCTCTTCACACGTCACCTGTGGAGTGTTGCGTACAAAGGGTACAGCATGACAGGGGTCAGGGAAGAGTGAAGGGGAGGATCTTGGATTATGGAGCAGCTTTCCTGGGAGGAAAGACAAAATTGAGTAGGACTCTTCAAGGCTGAAAAACAGATGGCAGAGAGGGTGTACAGTAGATGTCTCTTAAAACTGTGTGCCAGGGAGAGGGTGACTGCAGAATGAGTGTTCGCAGGCTTTCGGGACAAGAATCAAAGGATGTCTGGTGAAGCTCTGACATGGCAGATACACTACAAACATGGAGATGATCATCTTTTTGAAAAGGTGTAAATATGCTATGGAATTTCATGCCATGCTGTGCAGTAGTTAGAAGTTTCCATTTCCTCAAGAGGGAACTGGATAGATAGATTTGAGGAATAAACATCAGGTGGGAGTTACTAAATAGACGGGAATCCCATCAGGTGGCCTCTGAGCTGCCTTTTGTTGGAGACCAGGGAACTGCTTATGGAAGGAAGGATTCCTTTGTGCTTAGTTTGCTCTTATGCTTTTCCTTTAACATGTGCACTTGGCTGTTTTTCTAAATATAGGCTATTGGCCTATGTGGATCTTTGCCCTGTCCTAGAATAGCTCTTCTAATTTCATTGTGCTCAGGTTCTTGGGTCTTTACCTTCTTCAATGGATTTCTGTCTCAAGATGATTCATTCTAGTTAATGTTTGCAACTTTAAAACATTTTATTTGGAAAAAAAGGCTATATAGGTGAGAAAGAGGGTAAGACTTGACTTTACTAATAGACTTTGGGTGTTGGCTTTGTGGCATAGAAGGGAACTAGATACTTGAAGTAAAAATGGTTTCAAATTGTTCAAATTACTGCAGATCAGTAATTGGAATCAGCCTTTGAGAGTCTTCCCCAGGCTGTCTACCTGTGGAGAGTGTGTGTGTGCCTTTGTGTCTCCCACTCTCATATTTCTAGTCAGAAATTCTTGCAGACAAAAAAAAATTGTTTAAGACCAGTAGTTCTTTTCAAAACATTGTTACCTTTGAAAAAGTGTTCTGAGAAAGTCTAAGAGAGGTGAGGAAATTAGACTTAGTTTTTTCATCTATATGTAACAGTCTGCAGCATTTACCACCCCTTTAAATAGACTTGCAAGGTATTTTCCGTTATGTCATTTTACAGTAAGCTGCCTAATAAAGTTGTTATGGTATTGAAAAGGTTTTTTGGGCATTGGCCAATGGGTTGTTTACTCTTTAGAAGTTTGAATGTGTCTCCTGATTTCATGTCTAGTGTTGAAAGCTGAAGGTTGAAAGGTGAAGTCTCCATCCTTGGAGATATTCCAAGTAAGCCATCTGGACATGGTTCTGGACAGCTGGCTCTAGGTGGTCCTGCTGAAGCAGCAAGGATGTTTGACCAGATGACTTCCAGAGGTCCCTTCTATGATTCTGGGCATACACAGCTTGTATTCAGGAATAAAAAACAACCAACAAACCCAAACCAGAATTGTGGGGCAGTGTTTTTATGGCAATTATTTTTACAGGAAAAAATTTTTAAAGGGGACAGGAGTGGGGAGAAAAATAAGACAAACCATCCTATTAGAAGAAGGGGAATACTGAAAGGTAGGTTTACTTTCCCTTGTTTCAGATTGTGTTACAAAAAAAACCTTTATAGACTTCTGTCATGGCTTTTTGTGAGTAAGGCAGAGGGATTGTCTTACACTTAAAGGAATAAGATAAATTCTGATTTATTCACAGTACAGTTCAAGAACACATGATTTTATTTACTTACGGAGCTTTTACTTACTTTGCTTACTTATGGAGCTCGTCTGTCTTTTTGATTGAAAACAAGAAGGAGAAAAGAATATACTAAATTCCACATATGTGTGCATTTCCTATGCTATGAATTTAAGGCTAGTAATAAAAGTATACTTTGAATGTCTGATAGAAACAGTCTGAGAATTCTGTAAGCTGCTTCAGCCTGTCTGCAGGCCTCCAATGAAATTGTAAATGTTGTATATATGTTCTCTGTTGCATATTATATAAATATTACTTAAGCTCATTTCCTGCTTACACGGAACCTATGCTGGCAGTAGAAATCAGGGCTAGTTTCTATGGCAACGTGGTGCCACTGGGAGAAAGGCTGATGCTGTGCTGTGGTTGGTATTTTTATGCAAGGGAAGAGATGCAGACCTACATTTTTAGACAGGAAATGTATTTCAAGGCACAAAAACATTTAACAATTTTTATAAATCTATTGAAAAAGTAAATCCATATGACAATGGAAATTGAAACCTATTGTCTGCTGTTTGCAATAGAAAATTAATTTTTATTTTTATCTAATGTTACAGAAAAGCACTGTTAAATATATACACAATTATTACTGCTGTATTTACATGGAAATAGCAAGGAGACTTCTGTACTAAGGACAAAGGAAGTTTTGTACTGAGGCAAAACAGGGACAAAACAGACTGAATTTTGGCTTAGTCTCCTGGCCTTTTCATTCTAGTTTTCACCTTCTGAACTCTTTTAAAATAATTTTCACAAAGGTCTTTGAGATCTTACAGAAAAATATTTTCTTTTTTTAAATGACAATTCTGTTGCTTAGATTTTCTTTATTTTCTCTGGATTTCCAAAAGATAATCCTTGCTTGTTTGTTATTTCAACCACCTGTTATCTTTCAGTGGTACTTAGTATATCTCTTTTTACTTTTGGTATGATTTTAGGGGAGAGCTCTGAGACTGACTCCTCTATTTCCCTCACCCCCATCACTAAGAGCGATAAGGAAGTCAGACCCCTCATACCCCTTATTTGCTGAAGACCGTCCAGTAGTTCTGCACAATTGCTCCTCCCTGCTTATTTTTACTTCCTCTTCTTGTATTGTGTCATCACTATTTGTTCAAGAAATGATTGTAGCTGATACACAGATACCAAAGGGGAATTCAGATGAAAATGGAGGAATTAGGGACATGATTTTACAAACTGTCTTTGCAAACTTGTGAAGATTGCTGATAGGGATAGCCTGAGACATCAGTTGGTGTAGGGTTAAAGAAAGTGAAGCTTGTGTTTAAAATAAACAATAAAGGACTACTTCTTTACTTTTATAGAAGTTATATTTCTGGAGAATTATATCTACATTGATGAGATCTTCAGGTATTTGCCTTTGTTATTAATGAAAAAGAGTGAGGGAAGTATATTCTGAAGGTGTTGGGGAGCTTTCTAGAAACACTAGATCTTCTTTTGGGTACTAGGAATCATTAAGGGAAGGGATTTCTTAAGCCTGTGGTTTCTCTTTTATCTTTGATGGGACTAGGGTGAAGCTTTGCTCATCTTGAGTGTTGAGTGGGTGGTTGAGTCACCATCCCTGGAGGTGTTATAAAGATGTGTAGATGTGGCACTTTAGGGACATGACTTAGTGGTGGACTTGGCAGTGCTGGGTTAACGGTTGGACTTGATGATCTTAAAGGTCTTTTGTGACCTAAACAATTATATGCTCTCTTTGCATTTCCTTATGCCTCCTACATGCAAAGTACTTGCTCCACCTCGATGAAGTAGGATGTTCTGAGAAGTCAGAACCTTCTGAGAAGATGAACTGAGCTGGAATCAGTATTCTTTAGAGGTGTGAAGGGCTCAGTTCATCTCAGTGAATCATCATCTTTCTTTCCCAACCCTGGCACTGTACAGTTAGTCTGTGTCTGATGTTGCCTAGCAGCAATTCATCAAATGTCTAAAGGGAACTGATTTATCCTAGCTGGGACTCTTGCAGAAATCCAAGTAGATAAAATGTTCATGGAGGAATATTAGCCTCTTCCTATGTCTGGCACCCACACTATCAATCAGGATTAAGCTCAAAGGCATTTTGCAGCTGTCCATGGCTTGGCTGTCTTGTCATGCTGATGATTCAAAGGTGTCTCATTTTATAGTGGAGTATCTCCATCCCATCCTGCAATCAGCATGTGTTTCAGCTATTATCTTTTCAGAGGTTTAGCAAATCAGAACTCTCAGTGATAGCCTATGTGCACTGTGGCACTGACTGCATATACACATCTTCATTTAGGACAAGAAAACCAACTTTTCCAGGAACTATAGGTAGATAAGGTGAGATGAGCCTGGTATGCTTTCAGTTCCTCTCAGCTTTTTCTCTTGAAACACAGTGGTTCAACTCTGAGTTTCCTTCAGCTCTTTTCCATCCATTATTGCTGATAGTCTACATAACTTCTTGAAGACTTCTCTGAGGCACATCCGATTACTGAGCCAGTTGCAGAGTAGACTTTAGCAGCCTTTGACACTGACTCAGAGAAAGTCATGGCAGTACATTACAAACATATGTAGTGTGTCAGAGTTCTAGCACCAGTCAGATCAGAAGCTTTGTCGCCAAGATAACACCTTAACATTTCCATTTTCAGCAGCGTTAAACTTGCCATGTTCCTTGGACCTTAGTTTCTACTTGAAATATGTTTTAGGTTTGAGGTCATGATGTCACCATCCTTTACTGTTGTTAGGATTCAGCACCAGAGTATTTCTGATCTTTACTGTGCCATGCCAATTATCCTGGACATTTGACTTTTGAAACCTGAAATAGGAAGGTTCTTCAGTTTTTCAGACAGGTTTTTGTGGTGATCAGGTGCAGCAGACACCATTGTCCTTCCCTGAGGAACCCTGAGATTGAGTTACCCATGGAAAAGAGGTGAACTGAAGGCTGTAGCCTCACAGAAGTAATAGCTGCTGTCCACTTCTTGCTGGAAACTGGGTCCCGAATTCACCTTTACAAGATGAGATTCCTTTCCCGGGCCATTCAATTTACTGACCTGGTAGGGGAAACTTCATTCACAATGTTCTGGCATCAAGGCATAGGATAGGGAAAGACCTCACCCTAGGAGGCAGGTGCATCTTTAGGAGTTGCATCTTCTCTACTAGGGAGATGGTTCATCTGGGATACCAGGACAGCTGGGATTCCTTGAGTGCTTTTCCACCACTGATGACACTCTGTCTTGCTCTTGGAAATAGGAATATTCCAGTAAGTGAGTCATCCAGCATCCATGCTGTGAGGTAAAACATGCCAAGGCTGGGATGAGTCAGATGGTCTGATAACCCTTATTTTCAGACTTGCTGACACAAAAGAGATTCTGAAAATCTCATCATGAATTGTCACAGTATTTGGTATCCAAAACTGCCTCATCCAAGCCAGCTGGACAGGGCTCTGTAATACTGGGATGACTTTCCTAACGCTCCTGAAACACCTGCTGCTTGTTGAAGATCCTGTCAAATGAAAGGTCTTTCACTTGCAAGCTTCAAAAATAGTGGAAAGCTCCAAAAGGGGCTCTACAAGCCACAGGACAAATGATTGATGGGAATAAGGAAAAGAAAGGCATTTCCCTAGAAACACCTGGAAAGGCAAAGGGCACATGGAGGAATCCTAGGGACTGAGAGTGACGACCTTTTTGTTGAGGGAACATATGACAGGAGAGCATGCTGAATGCAAAGGCTTTTGGAAATGTGTTGTTTTGGCATTTGAATAAAATAAAATACACTGTGTTCTATAAGGTGGTTGGGCAAGAGATCAGCTGTAAGTTTTGCGTTCAGAAGTATGAAAAGTGAAAAAAGTATTCAGAGATCTAGGCACCTAAAAAAAGATACTTTTTATCCCAAGGAACTTGGGTTTTCTTCTAGATCAGTTTATCAGAATTATCCAAATAAAAAGACAAAAGATCAAATAAAGGGTTAAAACCAGCTGCTCATTATTTTCTGTATTTAGGTAAGAATGTGTTTTTGTTAAAAACACATATGTGATTTTTCCATTTGCTTGCTTTTGACTGTACCTAGACTCAGCAATCTCTTTGCTGCTTTTACTTCCATTAGGAAAATCGATGCTTAAATTAACATGGAAGAACAATATACAGAGAGAAACTCAAAGAAGGCATTTCATATATTGCACTTATGGCCATGTATACCCAAAACGGAAGAATTTTAGGAACTTTTGAATGCTAGCAAAATGTTTTTGAATGATAGTCATCTTTGCAACTTATGACTAATAATTAAGTTTAAAAGTTTTAAATTACTTGTTTTTATTATTTACTGACACTACAGTGCAGGCATTGGTACTTTCATAAAATGCTAGTAGGAATTGTGAAGAGATTTGTTGAAATATAGAGGAGAGATGTTCTTGGCATTTGGAATTTTGGGAGGAGGGTTGTATGTTTTTAGGAAGATTGAGATCAATCCTTTGTTTTGAAAGAGAACTTGTTAGTGAAAAGGAGTTAGGATTGTTAATGTAAACAGTTCATGTAAAGTGCTTGTTCCAGCTTCTTTGAAAGCAAGGTTAATAAGGTGATGTTTGGTATCAGTAGAATTCCAGCCAGTGCAATCAGAATTTTTCATTGCAGCAATGGTTTGTATTTGCTGCAGACAGAGAGGTTTCCCTAATTGCTGTCTTAGTCATGAAGCCTTGTTGCTTCAGGCTCTGTTTTTTTCACCTGCCAGTTAACGTCCCTCAGTGTTTGTCCAGTCCAAAATGCCTGTCTGCTTACCCTTTTCTCATTGCCTGTAGAATTGAGTTCCCAGACATAATCCAGAGCATGATGCACTTGCACTAACATGACTCTTCTAAACATTAACTAAGCATGGATCTGAAAAATACCTTTTTGTCCTAGATGATCACTTGAAGTCAGGATGACATTTTACTATGGTGTTTTTGGGGTCAAAAAAAAGGGCAAGAGATCCTCTACTGCTGACTGCATTTGTTGTTAAGTGAAGGGTTACAATTTCACTGTTGCTATGAAATCTTTTCAGCTAGGCCGTTAAATAGGTGAAAAGGGGTGGGAAACCCTGCACTTGTTGATTTATTTTGGTTCATGTTGCTTAAGATTATCACAGTTGTCTTCATATGGTTTCTAACCCATATAAATAGAAGATATGCTTCCTTGTAGTATGCGTATGTTTATATTAACTCTGAGGGAGTTGCTGTATTGTGAAAAACACTAAATCTCATATTTTTAAATTTAGTTATTAATTCATATTTAAGTCTGTATTTGATCTCAATGGGTCAGTGACTTAAGGGGTTTTGATGCCAAATTAAGTTAAATCTGTTAACTGTTCCAGAGGCAGATATGACTGTTGAAGAGCAGCAGGTGCTTCTTCCCCCTCTCTTTCAGAAGTTGAAAATTTGTTGCTAGTGGCAACTCTAGGGTACACTGGCAACTCTTGCATACTGAAGCAGCAACAGCATGTTTTCAGAATATATCTTATTAATAGAAAGACTAAAGACACTATAATTTAACATGCGAAAGAGAAAGGCAGAAATAAAATACTACAACACAATAAACCAAAAAGAAAGTCAAAAATTAATTTCTGTTTTTACACTTGTGAGTCATTCTGTTAAAAGTAATCCATCACACAGCCATAGGGAGAGGAAGAAGAAGTCAAAATGGGGTCCATTTCTGTTACTCCCTGCCAGTGTTTTCTTCAGGTCGTCTTAATGGTCAAAAATGGAGGTACCTGCACACAGAGGGACGAAGGAGTCGTGCAGCATGAGAAAGGACTCTTGTTGCAAGAGGATTTGAAGAAGGTGAAGTTTCACATGTGGTTTGTGAGACTGGCTTGTTTTTTAACTAGGTTTTTATGTTTTTTTAACTAGGTTTTTATGTTTCTTAACTAGGTTTTTATCATTTCATTGGAGTGATATTCCTTATCTGACTTACTTCAGGTGGAGGTTTCATCTTGACATGTTAGGATACATGTATAAGAAACTGTGTTCTCCACTGATCAGTACATAGTCCATGGATTTATGACAACTGTGTTTCTCCTCTTTGGGTCTTTGGAATTTCTCAATATTTTTTAGCAAAAGCTCTTGTGGGAGCTCCTGATGAGGTTTGGGTGCTGCTAGAGTAGCAATAGGAGATTGAAACACGGTGAAAGCACTCCCATGCCTATAAAATGCAGTCCCTAGGGAGTGCAAGAAACCACGGCAGGCAAACAAGGTGAGAGGGAAGGCTCCTCTCCATAGAAGGCCATTCCACTGGCTGAGTGAAAGAATCAGGTACCTGCAACCCAGGAACTGGGCACCAGTTCGTGATGTCTGGGAGCAGCTAACAGAGGCAGTGGACAGACTCAGTAGTTGGTGCAGAAGGGCACATAGGGCAGCTTCATCCCCAGTCTTTGTAGTGAACACTCACTCAGTATGGTCTGGTCATGCTGCAGAGCTCGTTCCCCGGTAGCTGCTGGAGTCACTGCATCAGCTGTGTCAGAGACCTCCACCCAGACAGAGCTGATGGTAGATGTAGCTCTTCAGGTCTCAAGTTGCCAAGAGTGCCTGATACCTCTCTGTGAGGCTGGGGCTGACAGAAGGTGTGTTGTTGCTGACAAACTGTGTTACTGGGTTAAGGACTTACAGGAGGAGTTAAACAGGCTGCGCAGGATTCGTGAGAATCAGAGAGAAATTGAGTGAGAGATGTTCTCAGAGACCCTGCAGTCTTGAGACTCAACTTCCCATTACAATGGAGACACAGGTGGGCTCTGTACCATGTCAAGCAGTAAGTCAGAAGTCTGTTCAGTACAAAGGCTTGAAGCTGGTCACTGTCCATACAAGCTCAATTGGAGCTGAAGCTGGCCAGCACTGTGGGGGACATTAAAAAGAGCTCTTTTAAACACATCAGTAGCAAAAGGCAGTGCAGAAATTACAGGATTAGGGTGGTCACCTCACAAACAGGGACAGACAAGGCAGAGGTATTTAATTCTGTCTTCTTTGCTTTGTTCTTCAACACTGATGATGGGCTAAGGAGGTGCCCGTGTCCTGAGCTGGAGGACCATGGCTGTGACAGTGATTGGCTCCCAGTTGACCCTGAATTTTTGTGGGATTTGCGGCTGCAGCTGGATCCCAATAAGTTTATGGGGCCTGATGGGATTCATAGAAGAATCCTCAAAGAGCTAGCTGATGTCATTGCAAGAGCTATCTGAATGATTTTTGAATGGTCTCGGGAATCTGGAGAGCTCCCAGTCGACCAAAAACTGGTAAATGTTGTCCCAATTTTTGAGAAGGGCAAGAAGGATGACCCTGGAAACTATGGGCTTATCAGCCTCACTTCAGTGACTGGCAAAGTTATGGAGATGATTCTGGGAGTTACTGAAAACCGCCTGGAAGTCAACACAATCATTGGTCACAGCCAGCATGGCTTCATGAGGGAAAAGTCCTGCTTGTCAAACTTAATTTCATTTTAAGGCAAGGTAACTCACCTCATTGATCAAGGGATGCCAGTGGATGTAATCTTTTTGGACTTTAGTAAAGCTTTTGATATTGTCTCTCAGAGGATCCTTCTGGACAAAATGTCCAGCACACAGCTGGATAAACACAATATGTGGTGGGTGAGCAATTGGCTCACAGGTCGAGTGCAAAGGGTTTTAGCAAATGGGGTGACTTCAGACTGGCAGCCGGTCACTAGTGAGGTTCTGCAGGGCTTTGTTTTAGGCTCTTCAACATCTTTATAAATGACCTGGACACAGGACTCGAAGGATTACTAAGTAAGTTTGTTGATGATACTGAATTGGGAGGAGCTTTTGACTCCCTTGAGGGCAGAGAGGTCCTGCAGAGAGACCTTGACAAAGTAGAGGGCTGGGCTGTCACCGGCCATAGGAAGTTTGACAACAAGTGCCGTATTCTGCACCTGGGATGGGGCAACCCTGAATGTTCATACAGAGTGGGAAATGAGAGGCTGGAGAGCAGCACCACAGAACAGGACCCTGGGGGTCCTGGTCAATGGCAAGTTGAATATGAGCCAGCAGTGCCCTGGCAGCCAGGAGGGCCAACCTTGTCCAGGGGGGGCATCAGGCAAAGCATCACCAACCAGTTGAGGGAGGGGATTGTCCTGCTCTACTTGGCACTGTTGAGGCCTCACCTTGAGTGCTGTGTGCAGTTTTGGGCACCACAGTATAAGAAGGGTATAAAGCGATTAAAAAATGTCCAAAGGAGGGCAATGAAGATGGTGAAGAGTCTAGAGGGGGAAGCCTTAGAAGAAGAGGCTGAGGTCACTTGTTCTGCTCAGCCTGGAGAAGAGGGGACTGAGGTCTTCAACATCCTCACAAGCGGTGGGGAAGACACTGATCTCTTCACTCTTGTGACCAGTGACAGGACTCGAGGAAATGGCATGAAGCTGAGTCAGGGGAGATTTAGGCTGGATATTAGGAAAAGGTTCTTCAGTTAGAGGGTAGCTGGAACTGGGGTTCCAGGCACTGGAACCCCAGGGAAGTGGTCACAGCACCAAGCCTTCTGATTTCAAGAAGAGTTTGGACATTGCTCTCAGGCACATGGTGTGATTCTTAGAGCTGTCCTGTGCAGGGCCAAGAGTTGGGCTGGATGATGCTGGTTGGTCCCTTCCAACTCAAGATATTCTAAGAGTTTAACATTCTCAGCCTTTATAATGCTTTACTGGTGACTAGAAATATGGGTAGGGTGAAAGCTGCTGAGTGTATATCTACATATTTTCTTTTCGTGTTGCCAGCTGGGTCTGGATTTTTTTTTAACTGTTGACTTTTTTCCCTCTGTGAGTCTGTAATGGATGACTCTTCTGGAAAGTACAAGTCTGCAAGAAAAACAGTATTTGAGGAGGAAAACATATTACCTTGGCACATTCAAGACTGAGGCTTCTTGGATAGAATTGGCTTCATGTTTACTGTCTTAAGAACATTTTAAAAGAACTGCATGTGTTTGAGAACAAAATTTCATTTGGGACTCACTTTCAGAGCTTGAAATCAGTTTCTTCTGGGAACTTGATGTAACTTAGTCTCAGAGAAAGGCCATAAGAGCTGCCTCCTAAACCTGGCAGACTTTATTGCTTCATCCTAGATGTGATTTGATGTAAGGATAGGCTGCTCCTGGGTCCCCTCAGCTCTGCCCTTGGCCATGTGTTCTTCCTGTGATGCTGGGCTGGGGCGGTAACATGGTAAGACTGCAGTACTTGCTGCGTGAAATGGCATTTATTTGTAGTACCCGTTGTTTTGAACGGAAGAAGGCAGTGTTCCTTGCCATCTTACTTGGACTTTGAGTGTGCATTCAAGCCCAAGGTGGCCTCCAAAAGGCTAATAAGCAAGATGGGAATGAAAAATTCATTCTCTGTTTGAGGTTACAAAAGCTACCGTGTCTTAGCCTGCTCCGTTCCAGGAGGGTTTTTTTACTGGTGCTTCTGTTAGTGTTTGATGGTGGGATGGTATCTTTCAAAGGAATGTTAACAGTCCCAGCAGGAATGATGATTTTGTTTAATAATGACCAGATGTAGAAACTCTTTCAGTCATGTGACATGCCAGCACTCTCACTTTTTATGCGTAAGTTTTGTAGAATTGGAGATTGTAGTACAGTTTTGCACTAGAATAAGAACACAGATAGTGCTTTTCGTGTGAAGAAAAGCTGTCCCTGGAAGTTCACATTAACAATTTCTTGGAGTTAGTTAAAAACGTATCTCCTTATGCTCTGTTTCCTTCTGTATTTATAAACTTTGTTTCTAAAAACAGTAAGATGACCTCTGGCATAATTAAAAATAATTATTAAATTACAAATAATTGATCATGGCTATTAAATTTTAGAATTATTCAGAATTATAGCCTGTTTAAAATCTTACTTGAAATATGCAACATCATTTTGTTCTTTGAGCAAGAACTTCAAAGTTGTTTTGACCTTTTGTCTGTTTTTGTTGCTTGTTTTATGTGTGTGGATTTATTTAGAAAATCTCCATTTAAGGCTGCCTCCGGTTCAAAGAGCTCACTGTTACAAGGCACCTGTCTAATTAAACTAAATTTGCATTTGGAAAAAAAGAGCAGGCAAGAGTTCAGCTCGTAAAGCAGACACCATTTAAACAAAGGAGAAAGAGATGCAAACAGCTGAGTCTTTAAGATAATTAATAACAGCTGGAGGAAACTTGCGTATAGAGATTTCAGATTTTAAACTCTCCAGCACCTGCAAGCCTCACCCAGGAGCATGAAAGATTTTGCCTTCTGGAGCTGGAGAGAAGCATAGCTGGAGCTCCTTCCCAATGGACCCACACCCACTGGTAGATTTCGTGAAGCTCACGTCTCTCAGGAACCTTACAGCACATTTCTTCTGATGCTCACTCTCCCCCTTGCTTCCTCTTTTTACCTCTTCAAATTGAAATTCTCTAAAGAGCCTCTGTGGACATGTCAGGAGGTTAATAACATTGTTAGAATATAGTGTATTCCATATTTTATTTAATTAAATATATGAAGTCATTTAACCTAATTTTAATTGCATTTTCTGTTAGCAAAAAAAAGTCTGTGGTTGTGCTCATCTGAAAATCTGAAGGGAAGTTTTGTTTTCCTCTCTGATTGAGGTAGTTCCTAGCTTAATCCAACCATTTTTTTGTCTCCCTCCCAGTTTTTTTTTTTTGGTTTGACGCAATCTATTTTCCTAAAGGTAGAAGAATCAGTTGCAGTTTTTAGGTACATTCGAGGTAAAGCTCTGTTTACCTAAAATTAGTCCCCACGTGTACAGTGCAGTGTTCATAGAGAAGGACTCCTGCTGTTACATGCCTGTTCCCCGTGGGGAACATGAGGATTTCTTCAGGTAATCTTGTTGTATAGAACAAATAGCCTGCAATACATTCTTATCCATTATTTGATAATAAAAACATAATTTTTGTCTATGAGAGTTTTGGATAAAGAGGCCTGAAGTCTGTTTTGTTTTTTAGTAAAGGAAATCATTTATTTGTTGAGGAAGAGAAAGGAATGTCTGAACATGATGTGTCTGCACAAGCAGCCGAGGTGCATCTGTGTTCCCTCTGACCAGGAGCAGTTGCCTGGGGAAGAGCACAGGGTTGGGCCCCCAAGTGCTGAACGCTCTTCCAAATCCAGTGGTCTCAGGCTGATGGGCTTTGTGAGTCCAAGGGGTTTTTGCATTAGCTGTTAGCTGATCTTTCTTCCATGAGTTTTCCTGAGCCCTATTTGAAACTAACTTCTCTTATCCATGATATCTGAGGAGAAAAGGTGGTTTTAGTTTTTAACATCATGTTGCATGACTTTTTTTTATTTCCATTTTATGTCAACTTGGCTCAGTTTGTGTGAGGAGAGGCAGTGGACAGCTATTTCCTATTTGCTTTCTCTGTGCTTCTCAAGATTTTGTAGCTCTCTGCTGTCTCTTTTCCTGGCTGAAGAGTTTTGGTATGTTCAGATGCCTCCCATATGGAAGGCATTTTGTGATTTTAATCACCCTCACTACTCTTGTTTTACCTTTTCCAGAACAGAAGAATAGCAAATGAACCCACAACGTCAACAACAAAAAAACTGAACAGTTCTTCCTGAACTTCTCATAGTTTAATTTTCTCAGAATTTCCAGGTTTTAATGTTAGGGAAATTGCTTTTACTGTTGGCTGTTCCCCAGTGGGAACACAGAGCAACATGTCCATGATGGAGAACAGTAAAATTAAGTTGTCATTAATTTTGTGTTTCATAACACTGGGCAGTTGATTTTTTTATGAGACTCCATGGAGGGTTTTGATGTATTTTGCTTCAGCTTCACTGTAGAAGAGAAATGCTTCAACTTTTCTTTTGTCTTTTTACTAAACATCCCTTCTAAGAGCAGATTAAAAATAGGATTTAATTGTATTTTGATTGGACTTTGCTGTAAATTTATTTTTTCCATTCAAAAGACAGTAATTAAAAGACAAAATATGCTGATTAGTGTTTGCTAATTTTTGTAATGTTTCTTTCAAGACAGTCATAAGGTTTGTCATTGTAGCCTGTGGAGATGGTCAGTTCTCTGCATACCTGCTGGCAGAATACTGTGAGTCTAGAAATGGTGTGTCATCTTCTGTTAATTAAGTGTTTATGCTTGGATGGTGATGAATAACCTAATGGTGGTAGACCACAGAGTACCAAGTGATTACTTCAGAAAAAAAGGAAAACAAATTTAATATTAATCTCTGCATGCATGTATTACCTGAAGCATATAATTACATAACAACATTTTAGGAATAAGAAAGAGTAATAACTTGAAACAACACAGCTGTTGAATTAGCTTGTTATATTATGGTAGTATTTGACAATTGTATTTCTGAAAAGGAAATGGAGGTTGCATACATGTTTATTGCTCACAGCTTTCTTAATGACTGGATTTTTAGTATAAATGATGTTTTGAAGTCCACTTACAAGAAAAAATAATTCACATTTTCGCAAACTCTATACTGGAAAAAATGCAATCTAAGCTGAATAAAATATATATTCATGCCATAAACTGCAAATTAAGACATTGTTGAAGCATTCATCATAGCTTATCTTTGCGATTCAATAAAGGGGATACTAAGAAATGGCAAAACTGGAGCACTCTCATTGACTGATGTCCTACCTAAAACTGTGAAACTATGTATTGGCAGAAGAACAAGATTGGTGATGCCAGGATGAGTTATTCAACTTGTAGGCAGAAATGAAGCAGCCAAGTCAAGTGTTGAAAACTTGATCTTTACTTAGACCCCAGGAAAGTAAAAGTGAACAAAATGAAAGAACAATAAGAATCTCTTGCTAAGAATCCTAAACTGAAGGAAAAACCCAGCAAAATAAGGCAAGAGTGCAGAATTAGCAGTCAGGCTGATCTAACTTAGCAGCATTTCTTTCCTTCACTCATCTTGATTTTTTCAGAAGGTGCAAGCAAAGCTAAAAGGGCAAATCAAAGATTTTCCTCAGTTTAAAGCAGTGTTTTAGTTTTTGCAGATAAAAATCATAAATAATTCCAGAAGGAAATAAGGTAATATCTTTCCTTCCTTCCTGATGTGCACAAAGGAGAGTAGGAAAACACTCCTGAATACCAAAATCAGCTAGGATTGGAGACAGGAAAGAAAATAACCCTTTTCAAACCAAAATCAAATACAGTAGCTTGAGAAAGACTCAGAAGCAACCCTGTCTTCTTAACCTATTTTCTTAGGAATAAGTTTAGCATTTTTTTTACAAATCTTGTGTTGTACACTTCCTTTCTCCCTCATAGGGAGACTTGATGTTTATTTGAAAATGAGTGACAAAATGTTTGAATGTTGATTCCAGAAATGCTTCTGATTCTCTTTAAAATATTGCTTTTATTGTGTGAATAGAGTAAGTAGTTGTTATCTTTAAAGACAAAATCGGCACAATTTCAGTGGATTTTTGAATTTACAACCCCTGTACTGCATTTGCCCTCCTCTACCCTGGCCTTTTCTATAGTTGTACCATCTTATGTGACCAAAATAACATGGATACTTGTGGTCAGAATAAAGTAAAATTATGGTACAGCAAGGAGTCCAAGCACGGTGTTTCCTGACACACAATTCTTTCAGATATATTGATGAAGTGCAGGCTTTTTTACTGTGCATTCTCCTTCTTGCTCATGGAATCATTTAGGCTGGAAAAGACCTTTAAGGTCATCGAGTCCAGCTGTTAATTTTTAATTTTTAAATGTTCTTAGTTCTTGATCCGTGTATCCAAAATCATCTTTAAGGTTTGTAATTGTAGATCCTTATACGATAATTTGTTTAAGTAAAGATTTCTGCCAACAAGATGATGTTGTCAGCTTGCTGACGCCATGAAACCAGACTACTGGAGGGCCAAAAATCTGGTTTGTAGTAAGAGTAACTGGTCAGAGAATCTGCTGCACCTTCCTCTTGTGGTTTGCTTGCCTTGTCTCTATATGTACCATATAGAGACATCTGTTGGGAGCCAAACAGGAAGGGAAAAACCCAGCATAATTTATGTAAGTAGGAGCACGTGCAAATATATTTATTGTTTATCCTACAAATGGATCCCTTCTCTCTCTTCTATTCTGTTGAAAGCTTTATGTGGTTAAAAATTATGTAAATTTATTTGTTTGGTTAGGTTTCTCATAATAACTTAGTTCAAAATACTCCTTTTTAAATCTAACCATTTATTGACTGAAGAATTTTAGTATCTGGGAGGGGTAGCAGGCACATAAATTTGGAGTGCTTACAACTTTCAGTGATGTCCTTTAAAGCGAAGGCATAACAGCAGCTGCTGTGCAGGTGGTGAATGTTGCCAGTGAAATTTATTTATGACCAACTGCGTTCCCTTCGACACCAAATGCTCTGTCTGTCTGTCTTGAACAATTGCAGTGTTTAAAAAGAAAAAGGGGGAATTATAAGGAAGAGGACTTAGGAGTGGGATAAATGCAGTTTTTATTCATGATCAAGGAAGTATTTGAATTTTCTTTGTAGATGCTGAAAAATTAGGTTTCTGTTTTTTAATCATATGATTGACAGAATATTGTTAATATGCTCTTTTTCAGACATGTTAGATTTGAAGTAGATATAAATTTAAGCAGCTTTTGGTGGTATAAATGCTTGAAGTTACTTTGCAAATGTATTTGGGAAGTATATATTTTTTATTTGTAAGAAGTATGAATACAAAAAATAACATCAACCTGTTTGGAGAAGGCTTTCTAAATTATTTGACAGACAGGTACACTTCAACCCTGGACTTAAGTGTATTGAAAATACTCAGTTTTGAAATGTGAGTAGTTCTTAGGTGTTTAGAAATACCAGGTACAGCCTTAGTCAGAATAGGATATAAAATATAAACTGTATTTCACTTCTTTGGTTGTTTTTTTCTAAAATGGAGCTAACTGCAAGACAGAAGAGCATCTCTTGGCTGGCGGTGTTGGGGTTTGGTCGTTTGATTTTGTTTGGATTTTTTTTATTTAGCACATCTTAAAGCATATGGTATATATGGTATCTTAAAGCATATGTTCTGGGAATGCATCATAGGCTACTTAGGAAGATTAATTTTTTCTCTTATTTTGTAATAGCTCTTTTTCAGTACTTTGTATACTGATACAGCTTTCCATAGTCTTAGCAGCAGCTACAGATGCAGAGAAGTGCATTAAGGTTTGGGTCAGTGTCCCTTGAAGATTGTTTCTCGCTCTGTATTAGTGAGATCTTTCTTACTTCAGCTAGCAGGCAGGAGCTTTTCCATAACTTGATATTCTTTGAAAAGTATTTCTTCTCAGTTGTGCTCAAGATGTGTGTAACATCTCATTTGCTTGTCAGGAGTTTTAAAAGCTTGTCAATATCCAGTTATAAATGTTATGTATCTTTTCCAAGCTGTGCCAGTGAGTAAGTCCAAATTCACTTGAGACCTGCTTTTGGTTTGGTCAGGTGCCTCTCTGTCCATGCCTCCCTGTGGTCCTATGGGGGATATGAAAAATGGCAATGAGGACATGAGATGCTTCACTGGTATTTCCCAAAGCATTTTTCATCCCCTCTGGAGGATGGGGTGACCCCTGTGAGGAAGCTCTTTACCAAGTGTGGTCTCTCTTCTATTTTCAGGCCAGAGCCTCAACAGAAAGCTCCCTCTGCACCTCCACCTCCACCCCCGCCCCCACCTCCACCCCTGCCGGAGCCCACCCCACCAGAGCCAGAGGAGGAGATTTTGGGGTCCGACGATGAGGAGCAAGAGGATCCCGCAGATTACTGTAAAGGTGTGTGCAGTTCACCCCTGTCGGTGAGGGTGAACATTGCAGTGCGAGTCTTAGTTACGGTTCTTGGGAGATTTTTAAAGAACTGGTCTTTAATTATGGAATTTATTTATACTAGAATTAGGAACAACTACTCATTTCAGGTCCAGATGCATAATTGTCTTCAGCTGTAGTTTTTTACCTAGCCATAGCTTTATACATTTTGTAATAAATATACAAATACCCCATCCCTGTTTTCTTCCTGATGTCCTAGTTAAAAGAATAGAGAAGAAAATTTTCTTGACTGATGTGAGTTTTAAGAGAAACAAAAACACCCCAACCAAGACAAAACAACCCCTCTCACTCCAAAAAAAAGTTCCAAAATGCCTTGATGCCTTTAACAGCATTACTTACATTTATTTTGTAAACTGTATCTTTTTTTCCCTCTTCTTTTCTTACCTGCACTATCCGGAGATGTTACGATACTTTTCCACCTGCTGTCTTTCACAGCCCTCAGCATTGTCTGAGGCTCTCTACATCTTCATTTTATCTCAATTTCCTTAATTTCTGTATTTGCTATATTAATTTTTTAAATATTATTAAGTACATAAAAGTGTGACTGCAGTACAATAGTGTCGATACTTAAGTTTATTTTAATGTCACTGCTAAAGTTGTAGGTCTGTTCCCATTAGGGTAAAATGTATACTGTACTTAAATGAAAAACCGCAAATAACAGGTCTATCAACTCTGGGTTTTCTATTGTTGTAGATTTCAAGAATATGAATATACTTTAGGAAACTAAATTAAAGTTTTATCACTTCAGATTAATGCTTTTGAACAGCTGAAAAGCACTCTATGAACACTGACTATATCTGGTATTCTGTATTCCTCATACCAAGAAACAGTTCCCTATGTCAAATATCATAAAGTCTTACTTAATCAAGAGTTTCTGTGTAAGCCTGGAGATGTGCTATTTTAAGAAACCTCTCTCCCAGCCTGGAATAAGTGTTTTGTATTTTCAGATTTAACAGTGGAAAGTGACTATTTCATTTTAGTGTGAAAGTTTTATTAATATATGACATTTCAAATGTGTAAGTGGCTTACAAATGCCAGTAATGAAAGCCAAAACCAGCAAACTCCAACTAACTGTTGAAATCTGCAGCAGGGAAAAGAAAAACATGTCACTAAAGCATGCTCAGGTGTTTTGTTTTTTGTTTTCTTCTATCATTTTTGTTAAAACACATTTACTCCTTAAGATAACTCTCTTGGTATCTCTGACATCTTCCATCAGTGCATAAGGATTTGTTTAAACATCTGTTTACTTGTAAAGTCTGTATTTCCTTGAGATTAAGCATTTCAAGGCCCCAACTTAATTCTTTCCTGAAATAGAGACTGCGTTTAATTTCAAACAATCCATTGTTGTCTCTGTTCCAGTATCTCTTGCAAAATGCCACCATCTGCAGAAGCTAGATCACAAAACAAAAAAAAATAGTCCTAAGTTGACAGCCTGCTTATGAGTTACCTCTTTAACTAGAGCAGGTCAGGAGTGAGATCTGTATGCTTTTAAAACGAACTGCGTTGCACTAAGAATACTTGCAGGCTTCCTGAAAAATTATATGCATAAAAGTTCTAAATTTTTCTGATCCTGAAGCTTTGAATTTTTTAAAATATATTAAAGGTGGTTCAAGCTTTGGTTCATTTGGGATGTCATGATTGTTATTTGTTTCTACGAGAGCAGCGCTTTTGTTGTTCCAGTGGATGATTTACCTGTTTTCTGACCCTAATTTCCTGTAAGACTGAGCAGTACATTTCCTTCTTTTAGTCTGCTGGAGTTCAACTGGCAAGAGGCTCACTATAAGGATCTGAATTGAATGGGATTGGGATGATCTGGGGCTATAGAGACTTTCTGTTTGCATATTTTATATTCAGTATAGGGAATGAATAAGTTATTTGGTAAAGAATTCCAGGGATGGCTTTTAGACACATTATTTCCATTATTTTTGAGAGATGTTTTATTAGCTTGAATATCTTTTTCTGCTTTGGGTAGCCTAATATTTATTTACAGGGTGGTAGATAAAGATTTGGAAATTATTATTTATTTCTGGAGTGTCTCTTTTATTCCTAATTTTATCTTCAAGATGGCAGCCTTCCAGAGTTTTTGAGTGAAGCTCAGAGCATACTTCATCTCTTCTCAACCCTAATCTGAAATTTCATAGGAGGGCAATTTTGATGAAGAGTATATAATTAATTTTTTAAATGAATTTAACATATGGCCTGTTAACTTCCTGTTGAGTATTTTTTGTTACTAATTTTATTTTTAAGGTTATGTTACTGTGTGCTGGGCTTGCATCTTGACCATGTAACATGGTGGTTAGTAAATAGTCACTGTAGTTTTTTTAATCAGGAGGTTGGATCTATTCAAATCAGCACCTGATGTGAAAGACAACTTACAGCCATATGTGTAAAACAGACTAACTTCTGTTCCCTGGGGGCTTCCCCCAGGACCTGTTTAAATCTGTGACATGACTTCTGTTTGTATCACTGAATTTATATTAAATACTTCTCAAATATTTATTTGTGTAAGGATTGGAAATATCAAAAGTCCAACTTCATAATTTTTCAAGGGGTACTTAAACAGTGAAGTTAGTTTTTCTTCTTCTGTGTAAAGCCTTGAAACACTTGACGAATTTTTTCAAGAGCCTGTTGTGTCATGGATGTAATTGGAATTTTTTGCTTCTCTGATCATCTTCCTTGCCCCCTGGAGATGTCTCCCATTCATCCCGCTCACAAAGGGAATAATTCCCTATACAAACATAGAACGAGCCAACTACAATTACCAATACATTCAGGAGGCATTCAGGAATAATGATCTCATTTTTCTGACCCTCTTTCTTGCATGCATGTAGCTAGCTGGCTGTGAGAGACTTTTTTTTTTCCTGTGTGTGCTGCAGTGAATAGTAAAACAGGTTTGTTTTTTTTTTTTGTTGTTACGTTATCAGCAGTACCACTGATACATTGTATGTTTTCCAATGCCTGTATTTTTTTCCCAAAAGTACGTAATTTTTCCCAAACAGTTAATTTTTCATAGGTATTTTCATGTTACTGTTTTTAGAAATACTTTCTGTATCACGAAGAACTGAAATAATTACATTCATTACATTCAGGATGACAGCAGTTTTTAAAATGCATTTAACTGTGTTGCTACCTGATTGTCCACAACCCTTAAGTGCATATGTCACTGATATGAATGGTCAGGGAGTAATGTGTACAGGAGTGGTAACTGATTATTTCCAAAACTGCTCCTGTTGTGGCTTAGGGCAGTGGAAAGTATCTTCTGAAATATATATAGTCAGAGAATATGCTGCCACTGTTGGCATCTGTCACATAGGCTGGTGTATTGCTATAATTAGTTGTGACAGTGGTGTGGGGACCAAAATAACGTGGGTTTTACATATATAGTATTGTTACACTTGCAACACATAGAGTTTACTAAAATAATGTATCAACCCTCAGTTTATTAATTTGACTTTAGTGTCTTGGATTTCCTCTATATGGTGTTTTCTTTTCTGTCGGTGATGGGAAGAAATTATCAGAAGTTTTTGATTACTTTGAAGCACAGGTATGCCAAAAGCTGCCTTACAAGGCAACTATTCTTAGAAACATGTTTTTATGTGTATTTAAAGTCTTCATTCATCATTGAGTGTTATGCCGTTAACATGTTAAAAAAGCAACTGTTTTGCTCAGTGCAAAAAAATTATTTGTGGACATTATTTTGTATACTTGAAGGCCCACATCCTTCTGGCAGTGAAAAAGACTGAATGAATTGTGAGTGCTTTACATCTGAAGTCATTTGGCTGTTAGAGAATGACTTAATAGAACTGGATATTTAGGAAAATTGTCAAGTGTTCCAGAAATAATTATATTGTTGAATTTTGAAATCTGTTAGCAAACCATAGAGAGGTATTAAAATTAGGTGTTAAAATTTAATTTTTTTTAATTCTATATGTTTGTAAAGAAAAAGTTATTATATAGAGAATAATGTTTCATACTTCACACTGGTTTTGTGCAATAATAAATGCAGCAAAAACTCAGTTCAGAAGAAATGATCCTGTGATGGTGAATTATGTGAAAGTCTCTTACATAAATTTTGGTATCAGGTCATCAGACTTGATTCCTTTCACAAATGCAAACCTTTTCAGTAAAGGAAAGGTAGAATTTCTGTATGTTGTCTTAACCTTCCACTCTATGATTTCATAATTCTGGATAGAGTTTTATGGAAAAAATTTACCAAATAGTAGAATTTTCTTTTTTTTTGTTTTAAAACAGTCAATAGCTGTCTTAAATAATGATTATATTTATCCAGATTGTTAAATATCTTCATCAGCTGTTACTAGAAGGATGGTTAAAAAGACAAATTAAAATTCTAATTTTTCTATCAGTCTGGATTCACATTTGTGTGTTTGCTCAGCAAAATTTCTTTAATAATGAAACTGCAGTAGACTTGGGCTTCATATGTGTCTCATACTGTTTCTTTTTGCAAATGGACAGCATAATAGTCAATACTTACTCTCAGTAAGTCCATGTCCCCCTCCTTTCCTGGAGAGTAGAACAGGTGAGGTGTTCCAAAAGTGGTCTGGTTTTTTCTTTGGAAATAAGGAGTTCCCGCTTGGCAATGTGTGCATCCTTACTGAGGTTGGCACAGTAAGAGGTATCTTTTTAGGTTGCTAGGTGAGTTGCCCTGGCAGCTTTCATGAACACTTGCCTCCTAGTGATGGAGGAATGGGGAGTTCTTCCCCTGAGGGCAGTCCTGAGAGTTAATCCTAGTCTAGATCCCTGTGTCTCAGTCCCCCTGTTATGCCTTGTACTGCTCCTGGACCAGGGCCTTCTTTTTCCTTTGCACTTTTTTATCTGCAAATGTTGGTGTCTATACACCTAATGATATGTGAAATGAAATGTTGTGTGTCATAGTAAGCGTGCAGTTCTCATGGGTTAAGAGTATAAAGATTGTTCTCATATCAGGGTCTTCATAGATTTGTGCAGAATTCTCGTGGAAAAGATGTAACTTCTTCACCTACGTGCCAGGCTAAAGGAGCTGAGGGTGCTCTGTCCATGCTGCCTGTGCACATCAGACTCATTCTGGTGCCTGCTGGGCAGGGAGGGAGTGGGGACTTGTGCTGCTCTTCTGAAATTGTTGCTGTCGCTTGGCTCAGACCTGCCCTGCCAAGACAAACACTTGTGATTGCTGCTTCCCTGATGAAGGAGGGTTGGAGCTGTTGGAGTCTCTGGCAGTGGGATCATGTGTGGGAGCCTGGGCAGCTGCAACCATGTTGGATGGGTCAGCTTTGGTTGAAGCTGTGAGCAAGCCTCCAAGTGTCTGCTGTTTGCTAAGCTTGAAGTTACACCTTAACATACATAGATCAAAGCTATGCGTGTTTTAGAGTTTGTTAGACATACCAACATCTAACACAATACTTTATTTAAGCTTTATCCTTCTGTTGAATATGTAATCTTTAGAATTCTATTGTACAGTTGTGTTAAATTTATTAATCTGCTCTGGAAGCATTTGAGAGAAGTTCATAAATAAATCCTTGAGCTTCTGTTAAGGCAGAAGATGTTATTAGCAGGAAAAAAATATAAAAATATCCAGATTTGACATCACACTTCCACAGATAAAAGGAGATAAGAGAGACATCCCTGTTTCAAATCCAAGGAATTAAGTTATAAATTCACATTGTTGTCTTAACTGTGTACCAGTTCTAACAAGATTTTCAGGGGCTTTCAAAACAAATATAGCAACTTAGATTGCATTCTGAGGTTTTCCTGATTCCAAATGGAATAGTCAATAGTGGAGGATCCTGCCAAAGGACAGCTGGGCATGACATCGTGAAGGACCAGAAAGAGACAAAGAAGTGATTCCTTGGCAGCTGCTCTGAGTCTGCTGCTGTTGATGTCCTGGAGGGTTCATGGTGCAACTTTATTATTTGTTTGCAATTTAGGCAGAATTGTGGATGTTATTGTTGGTGTGTTAAGGTCTGAATAAAAATCCTGTGTGATCACTAGCTTCCCTGTATTTGACTGGGTGGAGGAATGCCTCTCAAGACAAAAAGGAAATAAAAGGCTTCATTGCACCTCCTCACACTGCCTACAAACCTGAGTTTCAGCCTACTCTGTTCTGTTGGCCTTTCTGTCTTGTGAGGCTCTGGAGGACCTGTGTAGTAGTGGAAGTTAGGACTGCGGACTTTAGTAATTAAAGAGCATTTCAGACAAAGCCCATAGCTGCCTACTCTCTCTTCCTCACTGTAAAACCCTCAGACATCAGAAAAATGTGTTGCTGCTGTGGGTCACGAGCCAAGCAGAAGAGCAGCAGTAAGGTCTGCATTGTTCTTAACATTTTCTCAGGAAGTATTTTATTGCTGCTTTTATTACTAGAAAGCAAATGGGAATTAAAACAATCTCTGTTGAGATTCTGCAATCATCCAAAGTATGTTGATTGGAGAAGCTTCAAATACGATAAAGAAATAATGTAGATCTCTTCTGTACTGTCTGTGAAGTGGAAGATAAGCCTGAGGAAATACAGAACAGATGGTAATATTACCATAAATAAAAACCATAAGAGAGAAGGGTGAATAAACTCTACAGTAGTTACAGGACATGAGTTTTTTCCCTCCAGGCCAAGCAAGGCAGAATTTTTGACATTAAAGTTTTCTTGAGATTTTCTATTTATAGTACAGGACAATTTGAGAAGGAAAATTTATGGTACAAGAATGACTTGAAAACCTGGGAATTATTGTTGTTTTCTGAATATTCTTTTTCTACTCATTTTTTCATGAAAGGAGGCTATCATCCAGTGAAAATTGGTGATCTTTTCAATGGCCGGTATCATGTTATTAGAAAGTTAGGATGGGGACACTTCTCTACAGTCTGGCTATGCTGGGATATGCAGTAAGAAAACTATTTATTTCCATACACTTTTTTTTTTAATATGTTACTTTATTATGTCTGCAGTAACTTTTGTTTTACATGCATGATAAAGTTATGTAAATGTTTGCTATTGTTTTATGCAGAGAGATAACTACAGTTGTATTTTGATTAAGGGTATAGCTTATAAAAGCTCTCAGAATAAATGTAATTTTATTTTCTTTGACAAATTAGCTTTGCTTATTGAATTCTCGTGTTTTGAACATGCGAGAATAAGCTAATGTTTTTATGTCTGTTGTATCTTTAATAAAAAATATAATATACCTTGATTAAATGATAAAATGTGTAAGCAGATTCCTCTTTTAAAGACATTAGCACCAAGACAACAAAATATTCAATAAATTAGGCTTGTAACAGTACTGTTAAAAGTTCTTGTTAAGTGTAATTTCGGTATTTTCTGTCAGAATACATAAGACTATGAAGTTTTCTATTTAAAATTTCCCAACCTTCAAACCATGTTTGTATTAGCTCAGAGTATGTGTTAAAAATGTTTCTGTTCTTTTCAAGGGGAAAAAGGTTTGTTGCAATGAAAGTTGTAAAAAGTGCCCAGCATTATACAGAGACAGCCTTGGATGAAATAAAGTTGCTCAAATGTGTAAGTACCACTCTTACAATACAGTGTTCAGTACCAATACTACTAATAATAATCTAACTAATTAGTATTTAAAGTGAATTTTTTCCTAAAATGTCAGTGTTTGCATTATTGGTTTAGGTTCGTGAAAGTGACCCTAATGACCCCAACAAGGACATGGTTGTACAGCTAATCGATGACTTCAAAATTTCTGGAATGAATGGAATTCGTATCCTTTTGAAAACATGGCATCTTCATTAAAAATGGTCTATTAGCTCTGGATTTTTTTCTAGTTATTCTTACTTTAAATATGTAAACTAGAAACACCAAAATATAAGTAGATGCAAAGAGTAGTCCAGTGTGTAATGCACTCCCTGGAGTGAAAGTAACCTAGCTTTTCTAAACACAATGCAAAATTTAAAAAGAAATCACATGAATCCTGTCATGGTGTGGTAGAACTGCAGATAGTTTGCTTTAAAACTAGAGTTTTAATGAAAACATTTGTGATAACTGAAACTTACAAGAAATATTGTTTTGTTCTAGACTGGTAAAGAGAAAGTGCGAAGAAGCTGGTTTCTGATTTCTTGTGGGAAGTGGGAGGATGTGGAGGTTCTTGTCTTGTTCATGTGATCATCTTTTGGCCAGGTGTTAACCCTGTTTTGGAAAAGTTGTAAAGCTTCACCTTCAAACGCTTCCTTTAAAAAAGAAGGAGGGGGAGAGGAAAGGAGAGAGACAAAGTAAAATATGACTGAGTATTGTTCTTGGGAAAATTTTGGGTCTGATTTTAGAATTGAGCTAAACTGAGTTACCTTGCTAATTACATATTTTAGCAGCTTATTATATTACTGTGCTCTCATTAATTTTTATAGCTGGTATTTATGTGTATGCTTGTTGTGTTTTGGAGCCCTAATAGCAGACCTCATTGTTCATGGTGTCATACCACCAGACAGAGACAGTTCTTCCTCTAGAGAACTTCATACTGCATTTTGGTGATGTGCCTTCAATCTTCAGCAGATCAGATTAAGGTGGCTTTCACCAGCTCTCATCAAGGAGAGGAATGTAGGTGACTTCTCAGTAAATGTGAACGCTCACTAGCAAGCATCCTTCCAGAGAAAAGTGTGCAGCAGTTTTCATCTCATTCATCTGTCTCTTGACATTAGTTATGGGGCCTTTGGGTATGTGGTGAGTGAGAATGAGAGTGTGGGGTCAGGTATTCTTGGTTAGAAACTGGTGTTAACTCCTTTTCCCCAGTTTGATGTGTTCTATGGTTGCGTCAGTGGTCAGCTACCATGGTAGAAAGGCGCTTAAATGTAAGTGAAATTAGTATAGTCTGCTTTTTTCCCCTGAGTTTTATTATCAAATTAGAAAGAATTAAAATAAACCATACAGTTGCTAGTAGTCATTTCAAACTGAATATAAATGATGATCAAAGAAATTGCTTAACACAGCAAAGAACTCTGGGTCGGGTTTCTTGATGCTGCTGTTGTGCTACCAGAAAATAGGTTTAATTTATGAGTTTAGATGCTCATGAAGAAGCAATTTATAAATACCTGTATTTTGTCTAGCTATTCACAAAAATATAATGTGGCTAAAGTACTTCAGGTCTTCAGCTGACAGCTGTACAATTGAAGAATAATAAAAGTTAGTTTTAGAAATCAAAAATTTCTATTTACTGTTTTTATTGTAAAACTCTTATTATGAAATAGGGAATAAGAAAATGCATTCATAACTATACATAGAAATAACTCCTACCCGTTTATCAGAGCAGTTTCCCAGTAATGTTCTTAAATTCTTGCTAAGATTCACATGTATGTATACAACTATATTAAAGGTGAGAACCGTTTCTAAGTGTGGAGAGTAGATTTTGTTAGTGATAATATTTTGAAAGCATATCCAGGCTTGTATCTTTTTGAAATATAGCATTTACATTGACAAAACCAAAAGAGATCATGTGCTAAGGGTTCAGGTAACTTTGTATTAGCTGATTAAAATTGGACACCTCATGTTGATTTATTCTATTACAGTTTTCATGTTGAAAACTCTGACAGTATAGAAGTTTTATTGTGGAAGGCAAATGCCCTTGCCTTACTGAGAAATAGATTTTCCAGACAAGTGCCAGTATACAGGATGACCTGATACTGGACTCAGATTTGAATTGCAGCTGTCTGAAGGCTACCAATGAAAATAGGATACCAGGTATCTTATGCATCCTGAGTTATTTGAGCAGGGGTTGGTTGCACTGATTATTTGATCAACTCATTTTTGTCTTCTAGGGAAAATAATCTTTAGTGCATGTTCTCTTGGGAGGGAGCAAGTAATTGATTTTAATGTTTTGCTGCTGTTTACATTTTTAAAATGCCATATCAGTGCTGCATTAGTGTCATTGAGTTGAACAGGTTGAGAGAAATAGAGTAATTTAAGATTTTTTCCATGGTCTGCTGTTTCCAGCTTCCTTTGGGCAAGTCACTAAAGATCTGTTCCTTGACTATAAATTAAAACAACATATGCTTCTTAGAGGCTCAGTTATTGGTTATGGATTACATTTAAAAGTTAAAGCAAGACAGAAGAGTGGTGGGTGAATCCTTTGGATGGCTAATATCACGAAATATCATGGAGCTTCCAAACAGGAAAAATTATCAAGAACCAGTGTAGAACAGAGCTGGGAATGTGCAGAGCCATTGGCCTGCACTGTGTATCTGCAAACAGTCATCTTTCTCCTAGGAGCTGTAATAAGTGTTTATATACAGAGGAATTCTAATAATGTGTGTTATGCCCCATTAGACTGAAAATTTTTTAGTTACTTGTATATTTTAAAAAGATGGCAGTTACAGTTTTGTCATGAAATAACAGAACTCCAGAACTTGGGTACTTTGGTGTTTTCAGTAAGGTAGGTTATTATTTTTGTTTGCACTGGATATTTATTAGAGCCTTAATAAAGGTTCATTTGAGTGTAGCTTTTTTTTAAGTAAAGATCAGATAATCACATAATGGAACAAGAATTTGGAGAGACAAGTGACACAATAAAGAAGGAAACATTATAATGATTGTAATAAATGTATCTCCAAAGAATATACAGCATTAATTAAATGCCATGGCACCTAAATGCTCCCAATCCAGAAGCAGCTGAAATACCTCCTGAAGTCTTTTGTGTTGGTACTAGAGCCTCATTTCATTTAGCTTAACTAGCCTTTAACCCTCACCTAAATGCTCTAGTAATGTGTGTTTGTAGACAGATAGTTACAGGTAGGATTTGAGTCAAGAAGGAACAGCTCTCAGTACTTAAGCCTGTCAACTGGTTAATGTTATGTTTGCTCTCACTTTTGCTGCTTTGCTTCGTTTTCCCCTTTCAGACATCCCCCATGCTGCTTTGAAGAGCGTTCCACAAGAGGCATGTCCACTGGGCGGGTTTATTTTTACTGGAGGATTTTTTGGACCTACTCACCTGTCAGGATATTGGTGCTGTAGGAGGGTCCTAGGCTTGCAAGGCTAGTTTCCTGATAGTTAATGCATAACTTTTCCCAGACTCTTGCTTGTGGACAGTCTGGCTTACAGCTAATGTTTTCGAGACCAGGATAGTAAATCAGACAACAGTCACATTTTCGCATGCCTGCTCCCAACACTGAGCCTGCTCTGCGTCTTCTCCCCATTCCAGTTGTCTCTCCAGTACTGAGTGTGCCTTGACTTTGTCAGAGTCCTCCCAGCAAAACGTTGCAGTCTTTTTTCAGGTAGGCGTCACTTCTCTTTCTTGTGACCCTTGTTCTTTTTGTCTGCCTCTGCCATTACTCTTACATCTTACTTCTTGGTGCCCTCCCGTTTCAGTCATTCACTTCTTTGCAGCCCTTTTTCTTCTGGTTACTGGCAAGGCTTAACACTTCTGTAAGTGTGAGGAATGGCAGGAATGTGCACTGAAGAGTCTGCAGCAGCAGTGGTCTGAAGTACTGTGGGTGGGTGTCCTAAATTTCATTTCTGAATGTTGCAGTGTCTTGCCTTTATGAAATCTGGTGTTGCTGTAGCTTTGCAACTTCCCTGCGTGGGCTCAGTTAATAAACCTTGCAGAGCTGATGTACTCTGCTCATCCTTTGTGAAGGCTAGGTGCTCTACTAGTGACTTCTGTTCATTGTGGGGTACAGAAACCAAGACTCCTCTGAATGAACAGAGTTTTGTAATGTTCTAAGTAGACCTGATTGGTATGATTGGGAAATGACTATTCAGTGTCTCCTCTAATACAGGAATTCAGGAACATGAAGCGAGATGAAGTTTAGCAGCAGTTTCGTTACAGTTCTTCACAAGGTGCTTTGACCAGTCTTTAGACCTCTTACCTTTGCTCTAATTTCAGTATGGTATGTAGGCCTGTATGCTGTTTTCTGGGCCTCATAGAATCCTTTGTGATCACCCATATCTGCACATAATTGAGTTTTTTCAGCTAGATCGATCCACCGTTTGTTCTGGATGTCACGGAGTTTCTGTTGGAGCCTGCTGCATGCAAGACGAAAAGCTATTTTTCTTGCATGACAGGATGGCAGTGCAAGGTGCTCTTGGTGGGTGGTTCTCTTCTTCCTCAACAATTCCTGTATCTCTTGATTGTTTTCATCAAACCAGTCCTTGTTCTTCTTGAGAGAGAACCACAAATTACGGGAAGTTCCTGCACCTTGTTTTTTTCCTAATAATCTTCCCTAATAATCTACTGTTGGCCTCTCTCAGTGGCCAGTAGTAAATGCTGGGTCACATTAAATGTTTTGGCATTGTAGGTTGTCAGAGACCCATTCTCTTACTACTCTGGTATTTGTTGTGAAGTGATTCTTAATTGAGCCTAATAAGGATTTTTAGTATGGTTCATTTTCTAAAACACTGTTGCTGTGCGCTTTCGTTATTAAAACCTCCTATGCCGATAATTTAAAATTTAGTAGAAACTAGAGATAATAGGCTGAATCAGTACTTTTAAGTGTTTCAAAGAGAACAAAATGAATTAGTTACTTTTTACAGTTACTTATTTAATTGTTCATCCTGGTGCTGTTGTTAACATGTAGAAATAATGGATAAGATTTGTGTAATTAAAATGTTTTACTTTAATTTGTTCTGCAGTTGGGCACTGGTTTTGTATGTGTTTATATATAATTGAAACTTTAGGGGGAACCGCTTTCCCTCTAAACTGGGTGATGATTGCTTTAGCCAGTACGCAAGCAAATGTCTGTGTTGATCTCATCAACAAGTTTATTTGGAAATTATCCTTAATTAAATCCCAGATGTCTGTATGGTCTTTGAAGTACTTGGACATCATCTTCTAAAATGGATAATCAAGTCCAACTATCAAGGCCTTCCTATCCGTTGTGTAAAAAGTATAATTCGACAGGTAAGATTTGTTAATAATCAGGTTTATTTAATAATTAGGTTTACTTCTGTAATTTTATTAGGTTTTGCCACCATTGTTAACAATTTGAAGGTTGGATTTATGATATTTGAACTGAACTCTTACTAATTAATATCTAAGATAAGATAATTTTATGGGCATTCTCAGGGGTTTGCAAGAGCATCTTTCTGGGTAGCCTGCACTTCCGCATACTGGTGGGTTTTCGGACAGTTGTATTGTGTTTTTTTAATCAAGGTTTTCCACAGATAAAGGAGTTTCCTGAACCACTTCAGAAAATAAAAAGTTGAAGCAATGAGTCTTTCTTCATGGATGTAAGGATATTCCTGTTAAATTGCAGTTTTGGTTGACATCATGCTTTTTAAATATATCATCAGAACTGTGGGAAATAATGCATTATGATGAGGAGGATGATGATGAAGAACAAAAATTGTCTCTCTCTGAAAAACAGATTATAAATGAAAATAACCTGTTATTTGAAAAATTGCTGTCCATCTGTGTTTTAGTTTTCGTAGAGTCAGAGTTTTAAAAAGGTGAAACGCTTCAGACCATTTCACTAGGAAGTGTTCTTTCAAAATATGTTCTTTTGCTATGCTATGAAAATCAAGTTGCTGAGGGATGATTGTAAGGAGAAATAGTGTTTCAGCAAGGAAAAAGCATATGTCATAGAGTCGTCTAGGTTGGAAAAGACTTGAAGATCATCGATTCCAGCTGTTAACCCAGCACTGCCAAGTCCACAACTAAACCATGTCCCCAAATGCCACATCTACACATGTTTTAAATACCTCCAAGAATGGTGATTCCACCACTTTGCTGGGCAGCCTGTTCCAATGCTTGACAACCCTTTCAGTGAAGAAATTTTTCCTAATATCTAATTTGAACTTCCTCTTGCTCAAATCAAGGACATTTTTTCTGGTCTTACTGCTTGTTACCTGGGAGAAGAGACTGACCCTCACCTAGATACAACCTCCTTTCAAGGAGTTACAGAGAGCAATAAAGTTCCTCCTTAGCCTCCTTTTTTTACAGTTTTCACCTCCTTCAGCTGCTCTTCATCACACTTGTGCTCCAAACCTTTCATTAACTCCACTGCCCTTCTCTGGACACACTTCAAGCACTTCAGTGCCTTTCTTGTAGTGAGGGGCCCAGAACTGAATCCAGGAGTTCAGGTGTGGTCTCACTAGTGCCAAGTACAGAGGGACAATCACTGCCCTGGTCCAGCTGGCCACACTATTGCTGATACAGGCCAGGATGCCACTGGCCATCTTGGACACACTGCTGGCTCATGTTCAGCCATCTGTCAACCAGCATCCCAAGGTCCTTTCCACTCTGCCCCCAGCCTGTAGCACTGCAGGAGGTGGTTGTGACTGAAGTGCAGGACCCAGCACTTGGCCTTGTTGAACCTCACTCAGCTGGCCTCGCCCCATTGATCCAGCCTGTCCAGATCCTTCTGCAGAGCCTTCCTGCCCTCCAGCAGATCAGCATGCTCCCCCAACTTGGTGTCATCTGCGGTCTGACTGAGTGTGCACTCAGTCCCCTCCTCCAGGTCATTGATGAAGATATTAAACAGGACCGTCCCAACATGAAACCCTGGGAAACACTACTGGTGACCAGCCATCAGCTGGTCCACCACCACCACTACTCTGTGGGCCCATCCATCCATCCACAGTTTTACCCAGGAAACAGTGCACCCCTCCAAGCCAATGAGCCTGGTACGCTTTGGTGAATCCCATCTGACCTTTTAGACTTGTGTGTGCCTAGGGGTTTAGCATTTCACCTTGGATTACAAGGGCTTTGTTCTTCTCCCTGTCCCTGTGTCCCAGCTGAGGGGGCTGGGTCCCCAGAGAACAACTGATCTGACTATTGAAGGACAAGGGAAAGAAAGCATGAAGTACCTCAGCCTTTTCCTCATCTGATGTCACTGTTTTTTCCCCCCGCATCCCAAAAAGGATGGAGATTCTCCTTAGCCCTCCTTCGTGAGCTTAAATGCTTAAATCTGCTGTAGAATGGGCCAGGGTCAGAGAGGAGTCCAAAAAGGGTGACATCCTGGTATGTATCTCCTACAGGCTGCCAGTTTCAGAAGTGGATGATAAGCATCTTCAGACAACTGGAATAAGCTAGTTCTTTCGGGCTACTTTTAACCACCCTGATGTCTGCTCTGTGGGGTACATGCACTCAAGGAAGTTTCTGGAGTGCGTAGAGGACAACTTTGTAGCATGGGGTGAGCTGTGTATCAACAGGGAAACAAGACGGAGATGCACCTTGCTGGACTGGTTATGAATAAGAATAAACAACTTGAAAATGTGAAGACTGGATGCCAAGCTTGGCGTGAGGGGTTGTGGGAGAAAAGCTGAATGTGAGTCAGTGGTGGGCTCCTGTGGTGGCCAGAGCTAACCATGTAGTAGACCAAATTAGCAGGATTGTAGGCGGCAGAATAAGGAATCTGTTTCAGTTCTTTAGGACTCAGTACAGTTTTGGGTTCAAAGTGTAAGACATTGGCCTAATGAAGTGAGTTTATTGAAAGGCAACAAAGAGGGCGAGCAGCATATGATGAATGAAAGGTGTTGGGAGAACTGGTTTGGCTGGTTTTAAGAAGAAAAGGCTAGTAAAGGGGGAAGCTTTTCATCTCTGCAGCACAGATAGAGAAAATGGAGCTAGACTTCTCTTGTCAATACACAGAGATAAGACAAGAAGCAGTGTTTATGAGTTACAGAAAGAGAAATTCTGATTACGTAGTAGGAAGAAATTCTTTGTAGTGAGGATAGTCAGGCATTAGAACTACAGTGTTATGCTATCTGCATTTTGGGAGGTAGTTGGAAATGACCTGGATAAAGACTCTGAGCAAGCTGGTCTGATTTTGAGATTAAATACAATTTTGAAGCTGTATGGCTTAAATGGTGAGGGTTTGGGTCACACAGTCTTCCAACCTGAATTGCTCTGTGAATGTAAGAAAAGGTGAAAGTTACAAGTAATTCAGTCACTTCATACCTGAGAAAAGAGGAACAGCTTAGTCCTGGGAGATTAAAAAGCTTCAATTTTTGTGAGATTGGAATTAACAGTTTGGAGTAATGAGAGTGGCATTGTCTGGTAAGACTTCCAGGTCAGTAAGGATAATCTAGATACTTATTCTTTCTTCTACTTGGACAAAATGTGTGCTGTGCACGTTCTGAAAACTGATTTATGAAAGTTGAATATGAAACAATTCAGTTATTGCACTGGTGTTACTGTGCCTCAAACAATTTTGTTTCAGAAAGTTCTATAATTCTATGGTACAATGGAAAATTACGTTTTTACACTGTGATCTGGAAATATCTTTCTTCTAATTTTTGAGTACTTTTGAGCATTGGGATAAAACTAGCTTTATTTTAAAATGCAGATAAGAGTTGAGTTTCTTAATAAGAAATTTAATTGCAGTTTCAAGCAGGTTTTTTTAAAATGCTTTTGTAATTAGGTACTTCAAGGTCTAGATTACCTCCACAGCAAGTGCAAGATCATTCATACGGATATAAAGCCAGAAAATATTTTGATGTGTGTGGATGATGCCTATGTGCGTAGAATGGCTGCTGAGGCTACTGAGTGGCAGAAAGCTGGTGCTCCTCCCCCCTCTGGCTCAGCAGGTAAGACAGTGTATTTAAATGCAGTGTAGTAAAGTTCCATCAGTATATTACTGCTAATAGTATTTTCTTCAATGAAAATCAACATTTTAAGTAATGGCATGAGAAAAATGAATGTCTGGTTAATTCTTTTTCCTGCTCTGGAAACCATCAGAGAAATACTTTCTTCCTGGTTTTGCACATTCAAGTTCTCTGGGTCCCCAGATACAGAAAAAGATTTATTGGTATAAACTTACTCTCCCACCCCACACACTTTAATGCCTGGGTTTTAGTCACACTGGAAGCTTGCATCTCTAATATTGACAATAATTAATAATCTTATCTAAATTATGTCTAATTCCAAGTTCATCAGCGTCCTTGTTGAAATTATCTGCCTTCTTGTCAGTTATAACTGATTCTCAAGAGGCATTTAAAAAGTTTTAGATTCGTAGTTTTTCACCCTTGAAAATGGAATGTATTGTACCTAACTGAACTCGTGATACGCCCTTCTTCCTAGGGGTGTAAAATGTTCCATGTTGAACCTGCCAAGAGTTTGGATAGGAACTGTACATTACGTTTAGCTAGGAGAAACCAAGGTGAAGAGGTTCACAGCAATCAGTAAAGATTAACAGGGAGGAAATGTGGCTTTTCTGGTGATCTTTGGTACTATGGTTGCTATTAATTTGCCAGTTGAGCACATCAGTTTTAGGCAGTGGAGAAATTATTACCTATGTAATATTGTCAGAAAATATATCACAGATTAAAATCTCTGAGGTATAATAAAAATGCCTGCTGTATCAGGGACAAATACAGTGGTCAAAATGCATTTCACAGCATTATACATTTTTAGATGCAAAATCTTATAACTTGTGAGTACATTGTATTGAATTTTACATAATGTGTAATCACATAGCTAAAGATTATGTGTTATTTGTGTGGGAAGTAGCTTGATTTTGTTCATGCAGCCTTTATATTTCTTGCTGACATTAAAATAAATAGTACTTTAAGGAACTGATGGGGTTCTTATCACACTTTGTTCTTATAAAATTGTAATTAAATATATGGCTTTCCACACAGGAGCTGAAGATGTGTTTTCTTGACAGCATTTCCAAGAAGAGATTCTGCATAATTTCTCTTCTTATAGCAGTGATAGTGCTCAGGTTTAAGAATATTTTTGAAAACCTTGCCCTTTCAGGGGCACACAAGCAGGTTTTTCCCAAACTCACTCAGAATCTGAACCTATAAAATAACTCCGTCTCTGTGGTTTATTTTGTGTTCGTTAATTGCTGTATGCCTGTTGCCTGAAGAAGTTCATGAGAGGTTCTTCTGCCCTGTTTACTTCCTCTTTCTCACTTCCACTTTGATTCTGTCTCCCATATTAGGTTATTTCTACTGGTTTTGGTTATTGGTGGGATGTTTTATGTGGCTTGCAGTTTTCACAGTCAGTATTGTAATCTCATCAGACCTAGTCACTGATGGGATCCTTCTCAGAGGTGCTTAGGAAGAGGCCCTGCTGGAGGTGCTTTTTCTGTGATGTACTTTTTGCCTTAGGCACTTCTTATTGCCTCCAGCCCTAGCAGTCAAACTACCTTGTTTCAGAATAAAGGAAACATGAATATTTGGCTTTTCTGTTGAATACACCACAGTTGTATCTTTGCTGATATTCCCTGAACTGTTTAAATGTGCCTATACCTGCTCAGTCAGCTGACTACATACATTTAATCTGTGACAACTCTGCAGTCATTTGATGTTTTCTGTCCATTCTTTACAGATTCAGACTTTCCTTTCTGACTTTCATAAACTCTCCACCAACCACAACACATTAAACACAAATTGCTGCCAGCTCCTTCCAGTTCCAGGTGCTCTAGTGGAGACATCAAATGATTTCAGTCAACACTTGTAAAGAGTAAAAAAATCTAGCTAACAAAAAAATCACTGCCTTACTAATTTAAGAATATTTTTACATGATTTCTACTGCTTTTTGCTTCCATTAAAGAGTTGTTTTTGTAAAAATATATCTATTTTATTTATTTTTTTTTTCTTTTTAGTGAGTACAGCTCCACAACAAAAGCCTGTAAGTATTGTTATATAATTCATATTAACTATCTTATTTTCTGTGTGTCTGCTGGTATTAATAGTTATTAGACTGTTAGTAGTGTCTACCTTTTTTAAAGGCTGCCTTTGAATAAAGCTTTTATCTTTCAAAGAACATTTTTCTTTTCATGTCTTTGGCCTTACCAGTTTTAAGCACAGTATTTCTCTGATGGAAACTCTCACAGACATGCAGTTCTATAGCTGTGTCAAAGGAAGTTAAGCATTGCCTTTTTCATCTCTTGAGGAATAATCCATTCGTTCAAATCCTGACAAATATGGGTGCATGCACTAAATATCATGCATTGCAGATAGCTTCAGGGCATCAAGGCCTTAATCATCGGGGCCTTAAAAGAGAGGGAGTTTTATGAGGTTTGAAAGATCTTTTTGCCATATGCATATAGCAAATAACTAATGGTAATACAGCTGTTTAGAAATATTTATGGTCAAACCTGCTTTCTGTGTGTACAGAACATACATAATTTCAGTGGGCATACAACATGGATGAAAATTAACAGAACTGTCAAATTAATTGTCTTATTTTGACTATCCCATGGCTTCTTTTGAAGATAACAGGATCTACAGATAAACCTTTGAGAAAATAATTATGTGAGCATTTCTTGCTGTGATATCTTGACAGTGAATGAAAACTGGATACATCTCATTTATCAATAGTAAAAACAGAAGTCACAATTAAGTTAAAATGTAAGAAAGTGTTTCAGTTCTAGCTCAGATGTGTTAATTTTTCATTTCCTTGTTGTCGTACCTGAGTTTTTCAATCCTTATGTTATATAAAATGTGAAACTTCAGAATGGCCATCTGTTGTTTGTGACTCATGTGTTTGGGGCCAGAAGGGAATAATAGAAATGCTTTCCTTTCACAGGGAAATAGCTGAACAACACAGGATTTGTTTAAAATTTTTCACTGTTTTCAGTCTCTTTAGCTTTCATGTGCCTTTTTTCTCAGCATTCTTTTGCTGGTCATTACCTACATTGTACAGAGAGAGAAGTTATGTATTAAATCTATATGCAAATAACTAATATGATGGCAGATAATCTTCCACATACAGTATCGTATCTTAATCTAGATTGACATTTAAGATTATTATGCCTATTTGAGGTTATAGGATCATAGGAATTTTACTGTGGCATCTTAGATGTATTTTGCTCATGTAGCTAATAAACAACCATGTAAAAACATGATAAATTATGTAAAATTTTGGTGGCTTTTTGCCTCATATAACCCTAATCATTCCTGATTTGAAGTAAAATGGAAAAAGTGGTATAATTACTAAATTAATTGCTATCTAGTATTTTCAAAAAAAATCATGCTGCAGTAATCATACTGCAGGTGAGTTTGGTTTGAGATGCCTTGAGAATAATTGATAAGATTTTTTTTAATTAATATTTAAGGTTGGAAAAATATCCAAAAACAAAAAGAAAAAGCTGAAGAAAAAACAGAAGAGACAAGCTGAGCTGCTAGAAAAACGCCTGCAGGAAATAGAAGAACTAGAGCGGGAAGCGGAAAGGAAAAAAATAGAAGAAAATGTAACCTCAGCTGTACCATCAAATGAACAAGAAGATGAGTACCACCCAGAGGTGAAACTAAAAACAGCTGATATAGAAGAGGTAGTCGATGAAGAACCTGGAAATGATGATGGTTAGTATTACCTGCTTTTATTGACCCTGAGTTTTACCATTTCAGACTGGAAAGTAATTGTGCAGTATTGTATCTGGTGCTAAGAACAAAATTTTCAAACTGTCTTAGATCATTGTTTAATTTTCTCCTGTAGGTAAAATTGTAACTACAAAACCTAAAAAGATAAAGAAAAATCAAATTTTCTGTAGGAGTGAAGAAAACCATCAATAGCAGTCTGTAGCTATCAAATACCACAAAAGAACACGTAGAAAATTTGACAGAACAGTCATTTGTCATACCCCATTGAATGGAATAACTGCATATCCTGGTGAGGGAGAAGAAAAATAGGATGCATTGTGTTCTATAACATTAATGTAGTAGTTGGAATCATTGTTGCTTTCCCCTTTTCTTCTTGCATTGTTTGTTTGAATGATCTATGAGGTAGTAATGATTGCAGCTTCTTAACTAAAATTTTTGAGATGTCTTGTTAAAATTCCTGTTTAGTCATGGTGAGTTGGACCATAATTGTTACAGTCCAGCTCCATTCTGGCTTCCCTCATTTTTTTGTCAGCTCTTCAGTCCTGATGAAGATTTAACTACTGAGGTTGTAGTTCAGTTTGGTTTGGTTTTGTTCTTCTCTTACTGAGAGTTTTCCTACTTCTCTGATGACTCCATGATTGACACAGGTTGAGTTCTAGATTTATAAAGCTTGCTTTCAAGGTCTCATACATTTCTCTTCATAACGTTATTCTTTTCTGAATTGTTTCCTCCTGAGCGAGTTTCCAGTCTCAATTTTTCCAGCAGCTTTATTAGTTCTTTCTTTTGCCTTTAGTTTAGATTTTAAGGTCTTTATGTGTTTCAGTGATATTCAGTGTTTCCTTGTATGATATGTCAGAAGTCAAGTAGTTACTGAAGAGTTAAAAATGGTGAATGCCTGATTTCAATCTGGTTTATTGATGTACTATCTAATGTGTTGCTCACTGAAATTTTTCAGGTGAAACAGAAGATCAGGATGAAAAAGAAGACACAGAGAAGGAAAACACTGAAAAGGATGACGACGTTGAGCAGGATCTTGTCAACACTGACTCTACAGACCCTAAGTGGATAGAATCCCCCAAAACAAATGGCCATATTGTGAACGGCCCATTCCTATTGGAACAACAGATTGAAGATGAAGATGAGGAAGAGGAAGAATGTCCAAATCCAGAGGAGTATAATCTTGATGAGCCAAATGCAAAAAGTGATTACTCTTATAGCAGCTCCTATGAACAGTTTAATGGTGAATTGCCAAATGGACGTCATAAAATACCAGAATCACAGTTCTCTGAATTTTCAGCTTCAGTGTTCTCTGGGGCTCTAGAGTCTGTAGCTTGTGGTTCTGCTGTTTCTGAAGGATCAACTGTGACAGAGAGAGAGGAGAGCAGCCCATCTCATGACAGGAGCAGAACAGTTTCAGCTTCAAGCACGGGGGATTTGCCAAAAAGTAAGTGTTCCTCTAAGTGACTTCTGTCTAGTAGCATGAGTGTGTTACGTTACATTAAACAGTCAGATAAGTGGAACACAAAGACAGTGGTTAGGTTAAGAAAAAATTATTTAAGTAAACTGGATGATTTTTCTTGCAGAACTGTGATTTATGGTTTTTCTCTCCTCTAGAACTTGTTTTTAAATATAGGTAGATTATTATAGATAAAATATTTGCATTGACAAGTCAGTCTATACAGGAAAGAGAGAACGAAATTGACAGTTGCCAATAAACATCATTCCCGTAGTTTAAAGGTAGTAGGTGATCATAAGATCATGTAACCTGACTTGCTTTTATAACAAGTCAGTAATATACCGTCTGTTAAGCCCAGTAACCCTTATGTTTGGCTTAAAACATATTTTTCAAAGAAATACCTGCTTTTGATTTGGACAGATGAAATTATAAACAATCTAGTGTGGCTGAAGTGTGTTCCACTGCTTGGTACTCTGACTTGTTTCAGGAGAGTTGTAGCAAGTTTGAATTTGTCTGGCTGCAGCTTCTATCTGTTACTTTTTGTCACATCTTTTCTCAGTCATATTGAAAAATTCTGTAATATGCTGTGTTTTCATTCATTAGTGGTTCTTTCTGTGTCAAACAGTTCCTCTCTTAACCTTTTAAAACTCGTCAGGGCATGTTGCCAACCATCAACTCATTATGACTTTTCTGGATTCAGCCTCTGTTTGGACATCTAAATTCTGGCCATCAGAACTGCTCCGATCCAAAGCTTTTGCCTGTAAATCCTGTTTATTTGAAGACATGGAAGGTGTCATTGTAAAGAGCTGGATTTTTGCCATTGAATTAAATAGCTTCAGGGTATTACACATAGGTCTTATTTATAGTGCCCTTGGCTAAATCATAAATATATGGGTTTCAGCTTCAATAAAGAAAATATTGAGAGACTAAATCTGTAAGCAGATAGAAGAAAATGAGAGAGCTTAGGGAGAAGGTCACCAAGCCTGCCATTAGCATTGTTACAGATGAACTTACTAAATTTAAATAGAACCGTGTTGAAAAATGCAGCCAAGTGTATTTCTTGGTTTAAGACTTTATGAGAGCAGTTCACACAATTTATTACAGAGTCAGACAGATAAGGTAAGAAATGTGAAATAAAATACAACTGAACAGAGCTGTATTTCTGGAATATGCTAAGATCCTGGAAAATGAGGCTTCCAGTCCATCTCCTTACACTCTGAAGTCCCTGGAACAATATACGGGAGATTCCTGGATGCCTAGTAGTTTCTTCATTTGTTCTGCTAGCTGTATAAAGGCAGAAAGACTCTACTGCTGTTTTCCTGGGGTGATGTGTAAAATCCTCATGCCTCCAGGGCGTAAAGCTAGTTTTGTCATCATGGAAGCAGCTTATCTCCATAGCTGGAGAAATAAACCTACTTTATTCCTCCTTGATGTTACCTCATCAGTTCACACACCTTTCATGCAAAGAAAGAGTAAAGACAGTAAATTCAGTGATAGCTCACTTCTTCTGCAGAAAGAGGAAAAGCTGAATGTTATGAATATTAGTGATATCAATAATAATAAACAGTAATAAAGCATATGAAGTATTTAGAAAGAAGAAACATGCAAGAGTTGCACGCTATTCAGTATTTTTAAATGGTGCTACTTTTTCACTTTAGTGCCCTTTTCTTGTACTGAAGTAGACTTAATTAGTGTCTAGGCATTGCTATACATTAGTAAGTGGCATGGTCTCATTTTTTTGGGGTACTTACCTCATTTGGTGCACAGACCAAGTTATGTTCAGTGGGTGAGCAGGTTTTATCCTTTTAAAGTTTTCACTGCATGGCCAAATGCCCTGAAGATAGATCTGTAATTTCCTCATTACTCTCCTCCTCCTTCCAGTGTTTGAATGTTTACTAAGTAAGTACACTGTCATGCTGAGACTGTGAGAATTAAGGTGATATTTCTTAGGTTTTACAGAATTAGGACACAGAAGTGCTCGCTTATTTTGTGCTTAGTTTAAGCTTCTTTGAATGCTTTTTTGCAAATACTTACTAAAAGGTGTATTCCTTCTGACTTCACTTTCAGTTGTGAATGATCTGTGTTTGTCAAATTCAGGATCCAAGAATTCATCTCTCAGAAGATACAGGACATAAACATCATATGTTCCTAAGAAAAACACAAAAGTATAGGCACTTGCCTATTGCCTGCTCTATTAGAAGAAAGTTGAAGAAAGCTGTTCTCTAATGTCATATTCAGATATTCTACTCATGAGGCTTTTTCTCCCCTTTCCACTTTATTTACTGCAGTCCTTCACCTTCAGCAAGATGTGGGAAGGATTTATCTAGCACTGTCTTTTTTTTTTCTTTTTTTTTTTCCGAAGACTACTGAACTGAGAAAAGTCCTGTTATTTCTTGACTAATGCATGTGATTGTGTTAAAAAAAATTAGACTGCACTATGCAGCATTCTTGTAAGGGAAGACTTTAATATTAAGTTCACTAGTCTTATGAGTTCCTTTTCAGTATTTTACTTCTATGCCTTATGCTGGTGCTTTTTATAAACTCGAGTCTGGGATTCCATTCCAGCTTTTTTAGAGGACTATTTGTTGAGGTCATTACCCCTTCTGTCTTCTGCAATGTAGTTCTGTATTTTCATTCCTTCTCTCCCCTGGGGGACCCTGCCACTTTCTTTTCTGGTTGGCCAGTATTCAGTGCTCTGATGACCAGTTCAGGTTTCCTGTATCAGCAGTTGAAGATCCTCACCTGATTTCAGTCACTCCTGACTCCCCATTACGACATCCAGTGTTTTTTCTCATTGTCTTGTATATTTTCCTTGTCGAATTCTTACACCAATTTAACAGATCATTAGAATCACAAGTGCTTTTTGGATCTTGTACCTCTTTCTTATCTTACCATTGATTTCCAATTTAGTCTTTGTAGCTCAGGGACAAGGAAACTGAGACCAGATCTGTGCTGCTCTGTGGTTTGTGATACCTGGTTCTGTCTTCCACAGTCAAGTCATCTGCTTTCTTTCCAATGCAGTTTAGGAACTAGCAGGTGGTGTGTCAAAACAAAGAGAAGCAGCACCTCCACTGATCTGTGTAGAGGTTGTCAGTGTCCCAGGAGCCAAGATTAATTCTGTTGAAGTTCTACCTTTTCAGTCTGGATCATACTTGATGCAGACAGGACCTTCAGAGAACTTTGATTCACTGCTGAGTTAATTGTGAAAAGGGTGACAGTCCCCAGGCTCTCAAAGCAGCCAGGTTTTGGTGGGTCTTTTCCCCTTGAGGCAGATTAAAAAAAAAAAAAAAAAAGAAAAAATCGAGCCAAATTTTATTTACCCTAGCCAGGCATGGAAGTGCAGGGTTTATTTTCTTAACCAAACTGTTCCAAGAATATATCTTTTCATGTGGAGTTCTTGGAGTCTGAGTTTTAACATTTTCCGTCTGAATTCTGTCTGAATATGCACTGGTTTTGCTTAGAAGCTACTCTGGATATTCTAATAATAGTTGTTTGGCAGTTAAAGAATGCAAAAAATGTGCATTTGAAGTGTATAAGGATATTTAGAAATCAAGGTAAGAAATCCTATTTATTTTGCTTTAATTTCTTGGAACATTCAGCAAATTATTTTGATGTCTCAGTGTATGACAACACTGGGTGAAATGTAAAGGCAGAACTGCTTAGAGATAATGAATTGTACACTCAGAATATTAACTATTCTGCATTTTACTTGTGTTAGCAAAAACTCGTGCTGCTGACTTACTGGTGAATCCACTGGACCCAAGAAATGCAGATAAAATTAGAGTTAAAATTGCTGACCTGGGAAATGCCTGCTGGGTGGTGAGTGTAACTACATCCCTTTAGCTGTTCCCTGTTTAGAACAGCTCTTTTTATTATCCTTTTTTTCCATTAATGTGGTTCTTTCTGTTTTAGCACAAACACTTCACAGAAGACATCCAGACAAGACAATATAGATCCATAGAGGTTTTAATAGGAGCAGGTTACAGTACACCTGCTGATATCTGGAGTACAGCATGTATGGTAAGAACAATACAATGTGTACTTTACGAGACTAAACCTCCTAAAACCTGGTTTATTTAGTGGGGAAACCTGATGGGGATGCTTTTGACATTTTGACACAAATACATTATCATGAATTACGTTGTATCAGGTAGCTACTGATGATTTCTTCCCTTTATCTCAATTTCTCAAGCCTTCTTAATCAAAAGGAAGTATTTTTGAGAACATTCCTAATTTTCGTGTGATGCATTTTAAACTGGTAGTCAAAAACATGCAAGTTTAGAGGGAAATATATGTGTATTTTAAATGACAAAATGTAACTGAAATAGTACAACTGCATATTTCCTTCCAGTCTTAGAATCTGTGCTACTGTTTGCTGTGTTTACATTCTTTTCTCTTGTGTAAAGTGGCAAAACAGTGAAATACTTTAAATTCTTGCCAAGTGTAGTGAAAACATGGATCAGATCAGGCTTGCAAGTCACAGCTTCAAGTTCTAAACTTTGAAGAGAAGGAATTTAGTTTATTAGTGTAAAATATGTGGTAACTTTCTGTAGAATTAGTTTTAATATGGGAACTGAAATGACAGATTTTTAAAAATCTTTAGAGAGCAGAAAAAGTGAAAACTTAATCGTGCAGCTTTTTGAAACACTCTTGTTTGTAGTTGAGGACAAACAAACTACATGCATCTTCTCGTTAAAGCTAGTGTGTATTTCCAAAAAAATGCATTAAAAATACCTTTGTCTATTTTAAAAGTGAAAACTTAATCAAATCTTTATATTTTACAAATACATGTCTGAAAAGAGTAAGAGTGTGAGGAGGAGGAGGAGGCTCAAATACTAGACACAGTTTGCAGGCGTGGGTGATGAGAAGAATTGCACAGCTCAGAGAGAGAGGAGGAGGAGGATTGAAAGGAACATAAAATCCTACATATTATAAACTCAGCAGGCCATGTGTTGGAAGTAACTAACCCCTAAGTGAAATTAAAGTATGTTTTCTCTGGAGTCGAATACTAGCTTTTGCTTTAGTATACAGAAAAAAAGATCCATTTCCAAAATTACTCTTCCATTTGGGGACAAAATGTGCAAGTTTTTTATTACATTGAAAACAAAGCACAGAAAATATTCCACAGTTTTTTTCCTTTATGATTCTTCTCTTAACTAACTACAAAATCATTAAAGAGTCTTTTGTTCCTATTACCTGATATTTTGTAAACCTCAGTTAACTGATAACCTTTTATGGTATTATACCCTATATTCATGTTTCTTTAGGATTGTACCTGCCCTTGCTAATTTTATGTACAGTGTTGTAGCTAAAGACAGTATAAAGAAGGCTGAAATATGTCTAGGATTGTGGGGTATTTAATAGCAATGTCGTACCCGGGGAATAAAATATTCTTAAAATACCTGGGATTGCCCAGCCTCTTACACTTTCTCTTCCATGTTATATAAGCATTACTGCTTTCTTCAAACTCAGGGAAAAAAAGCCTAAAGCGTCATTGCCCCTGGAGGTATCTTACCTCAGATTCACAATTACATATGAAATATTTTAATCGGGAAATTATATTTCTGTTTTTGTGTTATGTAGGTTTTAGAGATAGCAGGGCATTTGAGACAGAAGTGCTTTAATTCTGTCTTCTACCATAGACTTTGGGGTTTTTCCCCTTAAAAAATGCAGTAGAAATTTTATACACTTACAGCACTGACAGAGTTGTTGAATTCAGTTGTCATCATTGTATAGTTGTGTGAAAAACAGAGAGCAGGCTCTCGAGCTCACCGAAAAAATTCGTCGTTAGAAACCCCCCAGAATCTACTTTCCTTCCTGTGTGGCTGAGAAAATGGGTCAGAGCACTGTGAACACTGATCCTGCATCAGATGGAAAACAACTCTGAGGTAGGGATTGCCTTGAAGACCTTAATAACTCTTTCTGCAGAGGACTTGTAACAGAGATTAACAGCCAGGGAAACATTCTTGATGTGGAACTGCAAACTCCCAAATAACTTATTTAGGCTGTGTTTGGAAATTATGATTTTAATCTCCCTAATCCCTAGAGCAGTCAAGAACTGTGAAGTACCAAAGTGTTTTAATGCCACTACAAACTTGCTTTCTCAGATTTGGTTTCCTTGTAGTACCTGCTTAATATGCCCTTTGAGGTTACTGTGCTTTTTCATACTTAATTCACTTTGTTCCATAATTTTTACTGTTAAGTGTGTTTTCAGAAGAATTGTCTGCTGGACCAGGAGGTGTTTATTTTCACCCAAAATACAGCTCAGATACCCGATTAGCCATGTTGTCCGAGACTGTCAAAGGGGAACAAAGAGATGACTTAGTCATGTTTCGATGCTTGTACAAGTCCAGAGTCATTAAGGGCATTTTTGGAAGCAGTACTATGCAAAATGAGTGGTCCAGGAATATAATAAATTTAGTGTCCCTAGGGTTTCTGTGTCAGAGATTTATGTGTATGTAAAAAACATCAATCTTTTTATGTATCTTGGATTTTATGATGGAGGACGTGGAATGCGTGGTACCAGGATTCACCTGGGATCTTAACTTGGTCTTGTGCTTTATGGATCTCCATATGAGCCTCAGGTTTTCGCTGCCTTGTGCTTGCTGATGAAATAGTCTTGCTCACTGAGAATAGCATTGACGAAGAGAAGCAAAGCTACTGGTTCTTGTGTTGGCTTTATGGCATAAAGTGTGTTAAGGCAAGCTCAGAGGTTGTGTTTTACCACAGCAGCAGCAGACTGTCTTTTTTTCATCATACCATTTGCTCATCAGTTTTACATTATCTTTAGTAATGAGGATGGAAATGATGTTTTTAAACAAAAGCCTCTGATAAATGGACCTTAGGCATGCAAAACATCTGTATTCCTGTGTGCACAGCAGCTTCCAGAAAACCCCCTTATGAATCTTGCTTTTGGGACATGTTATGTCACGTCTGTGTGTAGAGGGTTCCTTACCTGGCCTCTGCTGGTATGGGTTGGCTTTGCCTAGGCATGAACTCTGTGGTTTCAGTACAGCTTCCAGGAAAGAACAGTCTGTTTTACTTGTACTGTCTTCAGTGTGTGAGTAGCCAGAGTTTCTGGTCAGGATTACTTGTGCTGGAAGCAGACTTAATCAGGGACATGTTAACGACTCCACCCAAATAGCAGAAGAGGGCAAAATAACTCAGTGCTAATAACCTTACAGTGCTGTTTCTTTGATGTTATGTCAGTGAAATAAGCAGCATTGTAAGCCAGCAGCCTCTGAGCTGAATCTTCTAATTTGAGATGGTTTGACGTGGCCCAGTTCTTGTACCCCTGACTTCTTCAGATCAGATTTAAAGGATGAGCATGAGTATCCCCAGGCCAGTACCAGTCCTGTGCTCAGGTGACCTGAGTCTCACAGTCTTTAAGAAAAACTAAATAAAAAGGAAGGGGAAAAAAAGAGAATGATGTGTATCTTTGGGAGCTTATAATCAGTGCATGCACAAAGTGCTGGGGAACTAATGAAGGAGGTTGGATGTCAGTGGGCTTTTCCAGACCACGATGGAGTTGTTCACTTGTTCTGCGCTCAGCAAAGCATGCAAAAAAGTGTAACATATATTTTTTTTCCCTAGACTTTGGTGACCTCAGGCGGAGTGATTGTTGCTGTCATTTTCTGGATGTTTATAAATTTTGCTAGGGAAATTGTAAGGTGCTCTTGTATTTTTCTTCTGACAATGTGGCCTGTTTAAGTGGAATATCCAGATGCTCTCATGGAAAGCTAGACACAGCTAGATATGGGATTCACTCTCCATATTTATTGAATTCCAGAAAATGTTCCCTTACTGTACTAAGCCTTAATTTAATTGTGCCAATGGGGAGGTGCATCTCTCAGTTTCACCCCAAAAAAGGAATAGATTTGGAGCCAGCAGTACCTTTGACAGGATTGAAACCACTCTTGATGATTTAATTTTATCAGGCTGCATTTCCACATTTGCAGTATTGAGAGGGTTGCTTTCTGTAGAGCAGAAACTGAACAGACACTGCATGATTTAGCATTTCCTAAATCCCAGAAAACGTGGAACACAGTACGCCACTGCTGCTGCCAAGAAATCCTGGCAAGATGAGGGAGTTGGTACTGGCAGACGGCATCCCTTTGTATTGCTCCTGGAAATGACTGCAAGCACCACGATTCTACCACTTTTCCTTGTTTATGCTCTGGATTTGAGACAGGAAAAACACCTGAAGTGATGAGTCTCATCATGACTTTTGTTGTTCATTATGTGCGCTCTTGTTGCAGCTGCAGGGAGGAGATGACTTTATCACAAGCTGGGACATGAACAAGATATGTTTTTAACACTTTTCTGAGGTGGCTTTTCTGGAGAGTTGTGATTCCTGCAGCATCTTGTTTTTACAATAAGAACTAGCAAATAGATCATAGCTGCAGATCAGCAGGAAGTCAGGGAAGGTGAAAATTGTACTTGGTGTTTTATCTACCCAAAGAGAATATAAATGATGAAAGAAAACACTACTGAGTGCGAAGGGAAGGGGATGGGCAAAGAGCTTTCAAAATGAGGGAGGTGCTACTACAAGCAAGCAAGCTTACAGTGGTGGGTTTTTAGTATGAGCATTTCTGTTCATGTGAGAGAACTCGGAGGAACAGAATGAAGAATTAGCATGATATAGTAACTTAGGATGTCAAAATAAAACCTACGTGTAAGTGCTTGTAGGTAACTGGGAGCTCGTGTCCCTGATTTACTTCTTTGCATGATGTCCTCCAACGTGGGGTGGAGAGGTAACTGTCCTTAACTACTCTTATAGTGTTGTAAGCAGGGAAAAATGATCATGTCTCCATGGGATCATGAGTATTATCATGCTAGTATCTGTGAGTGGCACATACCAAAGGTGTGATGACAAGCCTCAGCCTGCACAGAGGCAGTAGTGTGAGGAAAAATGGAAAATCAAAAATGTGGGTTTGAGAGGAGAAAAACCTGAAGTCGTTATGCACATATTTTTCAGTAGGCAGATACAGTACAGAATGCTGTTATTAATCACTGTACACCCTTTTTGAGGGTGGTGGGTGGACAATCTGAAACATTTAACAGAAAATGATTTTCCAGAGAAGCTGACTTTCCATGGGATGTGCATGATTCTGAGATAGGAGTATGGCAAATGAAAGAACCCTGTTTTCTTTCCAAGCATCCCAAGAAAGTCTCTGTTTTGTATATCTGACCTTTCTTACCAAGTACTAACTGTGCAAAATACCTTTCATATTCTTTCCATTGCCCAGCTCTTCAGATATCCATGGGAGAACAAACTGTCAGGAGGTGTGCGTGTCTCAAAAAGCTTTTTTGCTCTTCTTTCCATGCTCCCACTTACCTGTGGAACAGCATTCTTAAAACCAAGCCTATTTTTAAAGCAGTTACAGTCATCTCATTCACATTTCTTCATTTCAGCTGGGGCAGAGAAACTCTGGCCAAGAGCCGGATCTCATCTGTCAAAACAATAATTCTGGCCTGTAGCTTGTCCTTTTTCAGTTGGAGCTTCAGTTCAGGGAAGCTGATGCAGTCCAAGTGAATTGTTCTTCTAGTCCTCTCCCAGACAGCTTTCCCTAGGCATGCATCCATTTTTCAATGACCAGATTGAGAACACAGCTGTCACACAGTGAAAATGTAGCTATTTCCAATTGTGTGATTAGACATGGTTCCATAATATCCAGTAGTGATACCAACAGTTCAGTAGTGTGGTAGGTTCATATACAATCGTGTGGCAGGAAAGAAACAGAGCCTCTCCAGAGCCTAATTCTGTGAAAGGTTCTCCATCTGCAGATGGAGAAAAGCAGTTTAAGTGGTTTTTTGTGATAACCTTAGGAAAGTGGTAAGTGGGAATTGCGAGTACAGTCAGTAAGGATGGATGATTGCCTTGGGCTTCTGTGGCATATGCTGAGTGTGCTGCATCTCAATTTATATCTCCATATAATAAATGAAATGCTGGCTTCTATTGAGGTAAATGTCAACATTAAGGAAAAAACATTATGGTATTTCAAAGTTGGAGTTTCTGTCAAGAAACTAGTTTTTATAAATTAATACTTTCAAAGGGAAACTAAGTAAATTATGGTTACTCTGTATTTGTAGCATCATGAAAAATACGGCCAAATTTAGGTTTAAAGAGATTTCTAGTAGTGTGCCTTTTTCTTGAACCAGGATTGACATGAAAATTAGATGATTTTCAGAGATGAAAATTCAGATGAAATTCAGAGCCTCGTCCAGTTCAGGGGTACATACCTGTCAGGATGGCATTTCCACAGCCTTTCTGAGCAGCCTGTCCCAGTACTCAGCCAGTGTTGCCAAAGAATTTTTTTTCCTTGTATTTGATTGGAATTTCCCATCTCGCAGATCTTGTTTCCTCCCTGTTGTCCTTTCATTGGGAAGAGTGTATCTTGGTCTTCTGTGTTACTGCCTCCAGGCAGTGGAGTGCAGCAACTGAATCCCTCCTCCTCTCCTTCTCCAACCTGAGCAAACCCAGCTGCACCAGCCTCCCATCCTATATCCTCTGCTCAGAACACCTAAGGCCAGGTTTTCCCTGGCCTTTCTCCAGTTTGACAGGCTTACCCTCATGCTGTTGGCCCCAGACTGGTCACAGGTCTGCAGGTACAAGTGAGAGCTGAGGAGAGGGGTGGTCCCTTCCCCCAGGGCTGGTGACAGGATTGTGACGTACAGCACTGTGCTCACCCTGCGGGTCTTGGCCTCCTGATGCCATTGCAGAGTGTCAGCGACTTCCCTTATGGGGGCTGGGTGGTTTTATTACCTACAGCTGGGTGTAAAGCGTGGGTAAGTACTGGAAGTGACCAGGAAGTCCAGAGCAGCAGAGTATGGCCAAAACTGTGGTTCTGATTAGCCAGTGACAGAGAGCTGCTCTTCCAGCGGCACTGACTCGCTAGTGGGATGGGCTTTTCAGTGCACCTTGCATTTGGATGTGGGTTTAAAGAGCAGAAGAACCCTGACTGATACAATCCAAAGGTGTCATTGTCCTTCTTGCAGCTGTTTATGTGTTTATTAGTGTATTTTTAATGCTGATTCTTTATGATAAAAACCTAGATCTGGGTTTTATTCTTTTCTAAATGAGGCTCAATTAATTTCATTTATCTTGTGCTGCATGGCCAGTCCATCCTACAGAGATCTGGGAACGTGTTACCAGGTTGCCACAGATGAAACTGTGGGACATTGTCCTCCATGGATGCTAAGAATTATTACAAATATTTATCCCAGCACCTGTCTCTAGGCTGTCCCTGTGTGCATCTGAGTTGGAAGTTTTTTTGTTCTCAGTGCAGAGTCCTTTAGAGAGAGTCAGGAAGTAATGAGGTGCTGTGGCTCCAGCCCTTCCTGGGATAGTCAGAGCTATACACAAAATGGAAAAAAGAAGCAGCATCATTTTGAAAACCTTTAGTTTCTCTTCAGCGAGAGGGTGGTATAAATATCCCAAACCTATGAGAGTTTGCAGCTTTTGCGATGCACAAACTGATCTAACATTCAGAGTAGCACAGTGATATGTTAATTCTTGTGCTCCTCTCTGGACAGTTTTTACAGTTTTTCATTTTAATCTTTTTTGTCCCACGCAGACATATCAAGCTATTAATACGTCATTTTTTGGTACAGAAACTGTATTCTTGTGGAGTCTACCTTTGTGGCTAAATTCAGCTACATTTTTGTTCTTCTCTGGGAATCTGTTACAGCAGTGAGTTTCTTAATGTGCTCAGAAATCAGCCCCATCAGCATGTGTTCTAGGAAAGCTGGTCCATGAGATATGGAGAGGACCCTTGGATCTTCTCAGTCTCATGTTCAAGAGAATGACAGTGTTCTCTGTGTTGTGTTTGGGGTCTGTCCCAGTGGTCTCTTCTGGCTACTGTTGAAATCTATTTCAGTTTAGAAATCTGGTATTTTATGAAGTCCTTCAGACTTTTTCCAGCTGTAAAATGAAAACTGTCAATGTTGAGCTAAGAGTAGAATAAAAGAAAAAGGGAATGACTGTTTATTAAGTGATAGTGACTTTAGAAATTAAAGGCCCATTCATATGATCAACAGAAATGTCATCAAGGAGTGTTCTTGTTTTCTTGGCTGCTATGTGTGATTGCAGTGAATTGTGTTGGCTGTAGCCCACTTGGATGACACTGCAGTTCACAGCTTGAAAAAGACAAGTACCCATAAATAGGCTAAATTTACAGGTGATTTAACAACTCCAGATTATAAATTGCAACAGAAAACTGTCTATTTTCAGGAGACGGATATTTTGTAGTAAATGTTCTAACAAAATGAAATCCCATCCTAGAACTGTGCCAGGAAGTTCTGCCTGATTTTTGGAATGGTTTTCTGGATCAGATGTTTTCCCGGGTCTTGGACGTGGAAAATATTTTGGTGTTTAAACCACCTGGAAAAAATTAGATTCCTGTAGTTTCTTGGGCAATTGCTGAGCCAGAGCTGAAAGAGAATAGTTTAACAAATTAAACTAGAGGAATTCATGTTTTACACAAGGGGCTCTCATAGTTGCTTCAGTGCTTCTTGGCATTTCATAGTCATTGCACCCATAAAGAGAAACTCAGGTTTGCCGTACCATGGCACAGGGTTTTCATCCCATTGAAGCATTGCCATGGCCTCGAGGGATCACGTTATGTTGTCTGCTCTGGATTCCCCATCAGTGTCAGTCTCACTGTTTACCCCATTATTGCAGTATTTACTTTGATGACTTCTGATTCAACAAAAATACTTAAAAAAAATTTTTTTCTAGAATTTGAGTCTTCCAAGAAGCCTACTCTGTTCGCTTATTTCAGGTGGTTAATTACAACTATAAATGGATTTTATTTGTGATTCAGACTTTTTTAGTTCAGTCTCCAGTGTGCAGTCTGACAGGTAAAGAGCCTTCAGATACATGTGTAGCTCTTATTATATATTTAGAAGTACCTCTGAGCCTCATTAACTCACACAATCTTAACATGACCACCAGAGAACACATTAGTATGTAAAGCCACGTTGAACATGTTGCCGGGCCTCCAGCCCCAGGCTGAGTGTGGGGCTTTCCAGAGCCCAGGTTCCTGCTGTCCTTGCACTGCAGGAATGATGGTCCTCAGGTAAGATGGTCCCTCTCCTCAGTCTTGACCTTTGAATGTTAATTCCCTCTGGGTTCTGAGACAGTTGTGATGTTTTGCTGACATCTTACAATCAAAAACATTATTTCTGAAATACCATAAATATGTCTGTTATGTTATAGGCTTTTGAACTAGCAACTGGAGATTATTTGTTTGAACCACACTCTGGTGAAGACTATTCCAGGGATGAAGGTATGAATCTTTTGAGACACAGTAAGAATTTCTACATATTTTCATTCTCTTCTTCTTAAATTTCCAGTGAGCTTACAGTGGGGTTAAGTTTTGTGTTTGAGTAGAACTGTTCATACACATTGTTTTCAGAATATAAATATGATTTTTTTTCTTTTTAGTTTTAAGTTCCACCACTAGCAATGGGTGGGCAAAAAGTCCCTTCTGCAGATATTCATCTACTTAACAACTACCTGAAGGAATTAAACTGCCCTTCTTGTAAGACTGCATATGTGTGGAAACCTGATTGAAAATAACATTTTAGTTTAGAAAAGAAACGACAAATTTGAACTTGGTAGTATTTCCTCTTTATAAGAGTGACAGTGGAATAATGTTTACATTGTGTATTCTTATTTGAATTAGGCAATTACTAATTTTTTTTTTTAAATCAGAGTTAACTCCTGCTTCCATCTGTATACCTGTCCATTTTCATGCTTGTTTGCTTGTAAATGCTCTTTGCAGTGGTAATGTGGGCATCATTCATTGTTCCTAAATGCTACTAATGATGCCAGAGCTCTGCTGATCCTGGAAACCTCTGCATGGATTTGCTGCAAACATTGTTGATTTGAAACTATTTCTGATTTTTTACTAATTCCAGTTTCTTTCCTCTTCTTTTTTATCCCATCCTTTCCCTGCCCCTTCCACTCCCGTATCCTTTTTTTCTCTCCCTCATAGACCACATAGCACACATCATAGAGCTGCTAGGCAATATCCCAAGGCACTTTGCTCTATCTGGAAAATATTCTCGGGAATTCTTCAATCGCAGAGGTAGTACCTCTTCTTTTTGAAAGGTGCCGTGATGCAGACAGAAGTGGAATTGCTGTTGCTGGTTATAGCACGTCCCAGTGAGGAGCATTTCCTGAAATCATACGACAAAATTTTCTTTTTGAAAAGCAAAATGCGCAGGAATCTCTGACAAATTTTTTATTTTTTTAGCCACGTGTTCTGAAAAATAACTATTGGTACATTTTAAATTACGTGGCAAAACTCGTTTGTGGCAGCTGATACTCAAACGTTGTTTTGAGAAGGAATTTTTGCTGAAAGGATCTTTCCAAAGTAGCCACTGAGCAAGCAGTGTGCACGTGTGGTTTTTACCAGGATCAATCTATTTCTGTCTGTACCGGGCCAGTGTTAGTGTGTGCATGCAATGTACTGATTAAACTGTTGTATGTTTCTGTTTTGCTGGCAATGTTCTCCAATGCAGACCACATAGCATTGATCATTGAACTGCTGGGAAAAATCCCTCGAAAATACGCTATGTTGGGGAAATATTCCAAGGAGTTTTTCACCAAAAAAGGTAACGGTATTTATGCAACACTAATTTAAAGCATAATGCTATCCAAAAGGAGAATATGTTCATTTATGGGTACTGAAGAAATATATCCGTTTAAATGGAGAGCTCTTATTGAAGAAGAATTTTGGTGTAAACTTGGCTGTCTGAGAAAAGCCACAATTTGCAGTATTCATTTCAGTATTTCATTTAAAATTCATTTTGGGAAGTGCTCAACAAAGTGTGGATGTTAACAAGTGTCTGTGTGAATCTGTTGTCTGATGTTTGTGCAAATGTGAGGACTCTCTGCGTAGTTTGTATTGTGATGGAAAATCCTCTGTCAGCAACTTGGTCCAGCAGGTGCTGGTAAAGAAATAACAGAGGTGGGAAGGGAACACTCGGGCAGTGGACACTCAGCTGTGTGCAGTCGGTCTCACAGGAGCAGGCAGGGCAGGGGCTTCTTTGACACGTGAGGGAATGTGGTGATGCCTCAAGTGTCTTTTGTCCCCTTGATGTATGAGACAGCACTGTGCTGTATCGAGGGTCAGGGTGTGTATGAAACATCCTCCTACATGGTTGGGGGAAGATCTGGGGCTATCAGCTGCTGCAGCTGGTGAGTGCTTTCCTGCTGGACAGGATTCCCTCTTGCCCGTGACTCTGCAGGCCTGAGCGCAGCTCGTCGGCAGGGCTGGTGCTGGTCAACCAGTGGCATCTGACACGTGGGGTGCTGGGGAGCTGAGGGGCAGTGCTGGGCTGCTGCAGCAGCTTGGGGTCATGAGGCAGGACAAGATCCAGTGATTGATCCTCCCTTGTAGGAGAGTTGCCTGGTCTGTGCGTGGATATTTCTGGTCTGGCAGGGACCTCTGCAACCTTGGTGTCCTCAAGGAGGCTGTTAATGGTGTTAGGCACAGTCAGAGAAGGGTAGCAGTGATGATGTAGGAGAGAGCAGCTGCCCTTTGGGGGAGTCTGAAGTGCCTGGGGCTTTTTAGTGTGGAGCGGAGAAGGCTGCTGGAGGAATTGTTGAGGTTTTCGTAACTGGGAATTCAGTGGATAAGCTGTTTGTCAGCACCCACCATGTTAGAGCTGGGGGAAACCCAGTGAAATTTAGAGGGGGTGTCCTTTAAACAAGCACTTCCCTATTCAGCAGGCAGTAAACTTCAGGAGCTGCCGCAGGGGGCAGAGGGAGAGACTGTTATCAGCAGGCTTAAAACAATCTCCTGTTAACTGAGATGAACAAACTCAAGGCCCACAGGCGCCCCCAGACAAGGAGTGCGGCTGCTGGAGTGAGGCAGGGCCTGCAGAAGGGCTCCTCTGCCAGCCCTCACTGCCCCTTTCTGTTTGTCAGAGGCTGTGACTAAATTAGTAAGACCCCCTCAGCCTGACCCTCCCTTAAAGTGTGTCTCATGTTCCTAATTTTCACCTTACAGCAGATGGGTTGGCATTTTCTAGTGATGTCACAGAACTGTAAAATGACCAAACAGTTATTCAGTAACTGCAGTGTTTGCAGTGCACAGAAGAGGGCAGTTTGTAAAATTCCTGTGAAGTGGAGAGTTTCTCCTGCTTCCATGAGCATCTTCAACTGCAGACTGTCACTGTTGTCCTCTAGGGCCTGAACTTCAGTGACATTCCTCAGAGGCACTGAGGGTGCCTCTTAAATCCCACAGGGATTTAAGATCCCACAGGGTGGGATTTAAGCACCTTAAAAGGCTTGGGTTCACCCACCACACAAAACATAAGTGCAAGTTTGCTATGGAAGATTAAGTAGGCTCGATTCCACCTGTTTCTGCTCAAACCAGAAAATCTCAAATGCAAGATGAAGGAGTAATAGCCTAAGCTGCATTTTCGGATCATCCCAGTTATTCTGCTATTGCAGGCTGGGAAAACTAAAGTGCTTTGTGGAGGAATAACAGAGGTGGCAGGTTTCCTGCTCACTTGAGCATCTTTTCTTTGAATTGGGCACGAGGTATCCTTTTCCTTTTCCTTGCCATCCCAGTACTGGTGCCCCCAGGAGGGATTTGCATGTGGTGGGCTGGCAGAGATAGGCCAGCAAGCTGATGCATTTTGTATTCATCTGCTTGTGGCCTGAGCACTGGAGATCAGAAGCCCTGTGGCACAGGTGTGAGGCTCTTGAGAGAATTCTCTTTGTGGTGTAAAGGTGGGCTTACAAAACTTGCTGTAGGCTCCTGTTTTGAAAACATCAGCCTTGGGGGAAAATAAAAAAATCATGATTTTTGCTCCTGTCCATAAGTTTGACCTCAGAGAGAAGCTTTAAGCATTTCAGTTGAGCCACTGAAGTCACAGGCACAAAAAGAAAGGCATTAGGAACTAATGAGTTTACAGGATCGAGCCCCTTCTCAGTAATTGACTGAAGCAGTTTGTGACATTCAAACTGGAGGGTGCGTTTTAAAAAGGAAAAGCATTTGCAAGTCACTTCTTAGTCACTATAACGCAAATGCTCACATACTTTTTATAGGGTCTGATTTTGATTGAGCCCAGTAATAACTCTAGGGAGTCCTTATCTCCAGTGTCTTCATGGCAGTTATTTTGACTGTAAAAATGATTAATATGTTTGGCATTAAAACTTGAAACACTTTTATTTTTCTTCTGGTATTTGCTAACTCTGTTTCCTTGTGAGCTAAACCTGTGCAAGATGCTGGCCAGGTGCTGGCTTTGCCTTTTGAAAGATGTAACAATGAGAAGTACTGCTGCTCATTTACTATCCTGGAGGGGAAGGGGAGGGCTCTTCTCCACCTCCCTCGCTTCCATCTGCTGTACTGGGAGACCTTTCCAGCAGTCCTTGTGTTAGTTCTGGGGACCATGTCATATGTACATAGCAGCAGAATATATCCCACTGATGCTTTCCCAGTCCTTCATGTCATCCATGTCTTACTGTTCAATAATTCGTCCTCCTCTTGCCTGGTGACACATCTTAAATTTGTCTTTGACAAATTTCATAGACTGGTTCTGTTTTTTTGTGTTATCATCAGCAGAGAGAGCTTTAAATAGCATCTCCCCTCCAGGTCCTCCAGCAATTTTTTTAGTGATTTCCTTCTGACTTAACATTTTCAGAGGGATCATTGCTGCCTCTGCTTTGGCAACAGGGTTTTTACAGCTCTGACAGCTCCGTTGTCCTCTGCAGATTATTTCCCGTGTGCTTCACTATAAAAAATCTAAATAAAGAGTTTCTGCTAGGAAGATCTCACTTAGTATTACATTTTTAGCATTTCTTTGAAAATTCATGGTAATTCCCTGAATATGGATGGTGTCAGACCGGTGGGGCCTGTGCTTTTAATTTCTCCCTTAAATACAGGTACAGGCTTGCTCTCTTCACCCTGCCTGGTACAAGCCTCATTAAATAGATGAAAATACATGTTGGCAGACACCTCCATTTTTTGTGCTGCTCTCTTCCACTTCAGGATGGAATTGAAAAGGACCCACCACATGAAAATTAATTCTTAGGATGTTTTGTCCACCTCAGTTGTGTTAATTGTCTTTTACTTACCCTATTTTGATTCCATGGTCAGCATCATGATTCTTATTGAAAACTGAAGCACTAGTTTAATTTGTGGCCCCCACACAGATAATTTTACTTAAACGCTTTTACAATCTTCATAGAATTTCTTGTGGAAAATTTGAGTCCACAGTGCTAAAACAGTTCCTTCCTCAGCAGAAAAACTCTACAGAATATTGTGCTGGTCTTAGTGTGAGCATTTACAGAATAAGGAGTACTCAAACAGCATGAACTTGCCTTCCACAGTGACGCCCCCAGGAGCCTCATCATGCAGTCTTACCTTACCAAATCTGAGGGAGGAAAGATGCTGGAAACAATATAATGGGAAACAGTATAATGCAGAGAGGAAGACAGTGCTGCATGGAAACACACACCCTCCCCCAGAGATAGCCTAGTTTGGTAAATGACTGCGACAACCCTTGCAATGATTGTTGTCAGCTGGGGAAGCCATGGACACAGCCTGATTATTTTTTTTTTTTTTTAGTAAATTTTTGGTTGCAGTCAATAGTTAGTCACTGTTTTCTATTGCTTTTAGGCAGTATTTGAGTCTGTGCTTACATAATTTACTACCTGTTCTTATAAGTAGTCACCCGTATACACTTTTGGAAACCTTCCAAAAGGTAAGATTTTCAGCAGTTAAGTTTCAGAGTTGCACAAAGATTTAAAGGAGTGAGAGTGAGGCTGGAAATGAATATGCTGCTCTGAGATGTGCTGTCCTTCCTGTACGTTCATACTGTGGGACAGTGGGCCCAAAGTGGAGCCTTTTTGTGTTTGACTGGCAGGTACTGACGGGACACATTTGTGCTGTAAATGTTCAGACATAAAACAGGAGAATGCAGCCTCTGCTTACAGTCCCCTCTCAGAAACCCTGCTGCCCTGTGAGATGGAAAGGGGACAGTGGGCCAGCTGTGGGTAGCACATCCTGAGTTTCTCTTAACCAGCAGGATTTTTGTTCACTTGCAAGTGATGGATCATTTGCACACTTGCACTTTTGGGGACCTGGTGACAGGGGCTGGAGAGCTGCCTTTTCAAGCACCTCACCCTGTAGGACCTTCTGCTGAGGGCTGAGCCAGCAGATATGTGGCCTGCTGAGCCTTTGGGGGTTTTGTTCCATTGCACTGAGATGCTCAGACTCTTGGGCAGTCTGACACAGGTTTCTTCTCCTGCCCTGGAACTTCTCTAGCCACAGGGATGTACAGAGACTCTGCCTGTGAGCTGATGTCTGATGGCATTTTATGGGCAGTAGGTTACAGCCACGCATAACCACCAAGCTGGCAGACCACTTTGCTTAAATATAGTATGGCCTGCATGCCCCCTTACCAGATGGCATAGTGAGCTTGTGAAGCTGTGGAGGAGCCATGTTCAGCCTCCTGTTGTGGGTGAGACCTCATCACTCTCCTCAGCAGTTCAGGGGACATTGCAGAAACACCACAGCGGTCTCTCAAGTTTTTTGCCGTGTCACGTGGAGACCGTCTGGGTCAGACATACGCCTGAGAAGAAGGGAGATGGCCATGGCTTGCCTTAAGAGTATAGAAATATGGCAGAAAACAACTGCCCTTGTGTTCCATCTGGTCCTCAGAGATCAGAAGGCTGGGTGCAGCTGGGCTTTGTTACTGCTTAGAACAGGTCGGGCGCTCTTAAGTCTGGTTGTGTTCAGTAAGAACTTTCACAAATGCAGATTTGTGACAAGTATAGTTTATTGAAACAACAAGCTATAGGTTGTTGTGAGGTTGCTGGTGATAAATGTACTAGATGTACAAAATATAAGTGTATAGCAAGCACTGTGTACAAGTGTTCCTGGGTATGCTCCAACACAGTCAGAAGCACAAATCTTACTAGATGGATGTCTCTGCTTTGGGATAGAGAGATGAGCGAGCCCATTGACTCGTCTCATCCTCCTCACAGAGGATTTCAAATGTCAGGTTGATCCTTTTGCTAAAGTGGAGGTGAGACCATAGTCAAATTTCCTGCTATTGCCATCATAAATGGGGGGGCAGCCACGTCATATGTAAACGAGGGATATGAAGAGCCTCAATTACAAAGGCTGCGGGTCTTGCACAAGGTGACACCTCAGTCCCTCTTCTGCCCAGCTGATTGCAGCAGTAAGGGTCATCATCTGGCCTGATAACCTGGTAATCCATGGTAATCCCTTCATCACATGCCTCATGGTCCATCTCATGGCTTTAGGCCTCATTCCTACGCAGTGAAGGAGCAGGAAACTGAAGAGTCTTCCCCGTCATGTCAGATGAGCTGTGGGCAGACCTGGATAATATTGCAGGTTTTAATGGCAGACAGGTTCTCGCCTCTGCTTTGGTCTGAGACATGTTGCCAGGTTGGCCAGATGTACAGTCTCCCCCCCTCTGTGAGAACTCAGATCCTGCAGCTGCTGCCACCATTTGTCTCAGTGGTTGGTTGAAGGAGACGTGGGCAGCAGTAGGTGCTTCCTTCTCAGGAAGGATTCAGACCAAGCCTCCCGGGGGTGTTTACCTGGGAGATGGAGCAGAATCCCTTGAGTGCCAAACCTCCCTGCTCTGCTTGGTTAGGAATGAATCGCTGCTCTGCTGCATTGTTGGCAAATGCCATGGAGCAAGGCAGGGACCTGTGTTTCTGAGACCTCTGTCGTGGGATCGGAGCAGATTTTGTAAAACTTGGGTTCGCTGGCTGATGAAGAAGGAAAGGCCTGCAGTGTTCTTTGCCCACAGTGTGAGCCTGTGTGTGAGTCTTTTGTGTGTGGGAGTGTGGAGACAGCAGGAAACATCAGTGGAGTCCAGGTATAACATGCTGTCTGCTGTAGGAATGGTTTCTTGGTTTTGACATCGGACATATTCGTCTCCTTTGAGGACCTCAAGCTTGCTGTGTGCTGTCCTTCATCAGCAATGATTCTCAGCCTGGTCAAGGTGCTGTGAATGCAGAGTGGGAGAAAAACGAAACAGGGATTAGTCACTTACATGGATAATGAGGTGTTTTTTTAATGCCATTCATCTTTCTGTTCGCAGGAGAACTCCGACACATTACCAAGCTGAAACCTTGGAGTCTTTTTGATGTGCTTGTGGAGAAGTACGGTTGGCCTCATGAAGATGCTGCACAGTTTACAGATTTCCTGATCCCCATGCTAGAAATGGTCCCAGAGAAACGCGCTTCAGCTGGAGAATGCCTTAGGCATCCATGGCTGAATTCTTAGCAGAAATCTCCCAGCTGTAAAAAAAAAAAAAGCCAGCAACCACTTTCCAATGCGTTGGACCTAAATGGTGACTGTCACAAAATCTTTAGCAGGATCACACGTGAGCTGGCTTCAATCCTCAGACCTTTATTTTGCTTGAGGTACTGTTTGACATTTTGCTTTTTGTGCACTGTGTTCTTGGGGAAGGGTAGTCTTTTTGTCTTCAGCTAGTAGTTTACTCACCCACTTTCTTCAGAAAACACTTAACGTGTCTTTAAGCATTGTTTCTTGTGTTGTGTGACATTCAGATGTCAGATTTTTGAACAAAGGAAACTTCCCCCCATGTGTTTTGGCAAGTTTTGTAACTATTTATGAAAAAAAAAATATTTTAGCTGATGCATATTATATAATTTACGAGTGTAAGAAATTTATCAAGTCAGAATTGAGTTACAGTGAGGAATTGTACAATTTTATCTTCTGGCAAAGGGACATCATTCTTGTATTATAGTGTATGTAAATGCACCCTGTAAATGTTTATTTCCATTTAAATATGGGACTGGGGACTCAATTTCAGAGTAAAGCGACTTAAGTTTTAGAGAGCTTTATAGCAAACCAATTGCATGTAGTGGACTTTAAACTGCTTTAAGGAATTGTGTAAACTTTCTATTCTGTAGCAGTTCCCGTTCATTGGATTTTAAACAAAGTGGCTCTGGTTTACAGGATTTCATTCCCCAAATGGCACTTTAAAGGAAGGCTAGACTTCTTTCTAATAAAGTATGCATTATCATTTAGCACTCCCTTTTAGAACTTTTGCCTATTTTAAGTGCTTTTAAGAAAAGAAAAATAGCAATTTCCCTACAATGTGATAGTGAAGACATGGTACCATATGGTGTTGCCTTTTTATAAGCACTGTAAGTTGTACTATACCTTAAGAAAAAGAAAAAAAATTAAAAGTAGAGCATGAGAACCACTCTCTGTGTAGAATTACTGATCTTTTATAATAAAAGTGTGTGCTTGGCGTCAGTTAAGGAAGGATATAGCTGCAGATATTTACAGGGCAGTGGGTAAAATAATCCAAGAAGTGAGATCATGCTCATTCCATTCATAGCTTTACATGTTTCTAAAAGAAATTGCACTAGCTTTATTCTTTCCCATCCGTAGACATACGACTGCCCATTGTAAGTTGCACGCAACAATTACGTGTTTTCTAGGAAAGGCTGCATAGGCTGAAGCTTATAGGCAATACAGATTTTAGAATGTACAGTATGGAGGTGTGTTTGGGCCTCTTTTAGAAGTCAGTGGGATGAATGTAAGCTTACTCCTGATCTTCATGTAACTACAGTGCCACTTTTTTTCTTGACTTTGTCCATATGAAATTTATTCACATGCCTTTGCAATAACTAGATTGTGAGAAGATAGCCCCATGCTGTAACAATAACCAGTTGTTTGAGGTGCTTGCAGTTGTCTAATTAAAGTGTTTTGTTTTTTCAGACAGTGTTGCTGGTCATTGGAATCTTTGCCTAGCCACGACTCAGCTGCTGTGCTGGAGGGGTGGGGGGTGGGGGCTGGCGTAGCTTGGCCAGAGAAACGCAGCTTCCTGTGTTCCTTTATGAAATACCCCCCCTGGTGTCAGTGAGAGCAGCCTGTGGCAGGAGGGCTGGGAGTGGCTGCTGGGTGAAACCTGGCAAAAGCAAACAAGAGCCTTTCCTACCGGCTGTTTAACTCCTGTCACAAGCGAAGGGCTGGGGCAGCCACTCCTCCAGAGAACTGCCAAAGCCCCGGGTGGGAGAAACTCATCCAGTTCTGAGGCCCTGACAGCAACTGGGTTTCAGGACCGTGTGCCTTCACCCGCATCCCTGGAACTGCTTTTAATGGCTGCAAGGACAACACTGGTGCGAAGGATGATGCCACAGTGGACTTGAACTGGAGGTAAAAATTATGTTCAACTTCACAGCCAGCCTGGCCCCTGTAGTGCCCATTGCTACATGTCAGAACCATGTTCTTAAATACACAGAAAATGCTGGCACTGGATTAAAGTGCCAGGTCAAGCCAGGGCAGGCAAGTGAGCACAAGAGGCACGGCTCTCCCCTCTAGCCTGGCCATGGCACTGCAGAAGCACTTGAGGCAGCAAGGCCTCGTCCCACTCTGCACCCCCGTGCAGCAGCTCCTTGTGCTGCACTTAAGGCCTTGCCCTGCACAGCGTGTGTTTTACACTCAAAATGATGTTGTCACTTCATGGAGGTGTGGAAGCGGGGGCAGACAACCAGTTTTGAATACTGAGCTCAAGAGGTTGATGTAGATTTTTTTCAAAAACAGTGATGAGCAACTCCTAGCTAGAGTGGGTTCAGTTTTTCTGCTGTTGATGGCCTAATCCTGTCCTACATCAGGCTAGTGCAAAACATAGTGCACTCCCCACTGTGTGTGTTCTGCAGAGCCAGCAGGTGTTCAGGAAAGCATTTCTAAGTGTGTGTTTTTAACTAATAAAATTAATTAGAGTCAAATTAGAAATTAAAGTGGCCCCAGTCTTTGTCTACAGTTTAAAAAGAATTACCACTTTTTTTCAGTGAGTAGGAGCAGCCACTTCCCCTCCTATCCCGTTTCAGGTTTCCTCCCACACTGGTTCTCCTCTCTGGTTCTGAGTTGGAGCCACTGAGCACCGTCCTGTTATGTGAGCAGAATTGAGAGCAGTTACTGCTGAGATAGAAGGACACTGTCACACACCCATTACAGAATAACTGCACCCGTAAGCACTTACAGCAGCTGCTGCTCTTCTGCTGCAGGAAAAAAACACTGCCCTTAAAAAACCAAAGTGCTACATAGTTTATAACATTCTGTGCCCCCTTACAGCATCACACACTCAACTCCTCAAAGTCTGCACCAACAGCAGGGCCTGAAGAGCTACAAAAAGGGAAAGAGGAACTACAATGAACTACAATGAGCTGCAGGTGGCTCCACGGCTGTAGCCAAGGTCAGAACACCTCTAGCACACAACACTGTACCACATCACTGCCCCTGATTAACATCAGTAAACTGACCCAAGACTCTGCTGTGCCTGGGGGGATTCTTCCTCAACCTCCTTCTCCAGCCTGTTCCACATCTGTCTGTGCTACAGAAGTAAAGCCACAGCTGGAGACTGCAGGGAAGTGAACAGCCTCGCAGGGAGCAGAGGGGGTGTTCCACAGACCTAAGGCCACTTCCCTGCTGACATACCACCCTTCCAGGACAAGTAGTTAAAACTGACATAATTGTGATTTATTAACATGAATTAAAATGCCCAACCAGTGCTGCAATGTGACAGTATATTAAAAAAAATTAAAGATCATATACTGTACTACTTTCACAAAGATCACACTTTTTTTTTTGCAAAAGACTTATTATATACAATACTATATCAAATGAAAGAAGCTTTAAGCAACTTTACAAGCGAAAGAAATACAGTATTTACAGCACTCGTCAGACATTAGAAACAGTCTATACATTAAATTACAATTTCTGCAAATAACTGATGAAACAAAAAGCCATGTCCACACCAAAACTATAAAAATCTGTATTGCATTGTTTCCTATCTCTATGCACACAAAAAACTGTTGACAGAAGAAAATGAAAAAAAAACAAAACAAACTGTTAGTGCCATCACTTAGCCTGTGTACTTATTTAATTACATATGTATAAAAGTAATATAGAAAACTTTCACTAAATGAATTTAACTGCAACAATAAAATTTTAAACATTATGCAGCATCAAACCTACTGCCAGAAAAAACAGCTGGAATGTCCACTTACAAAATAAAAAGAAATACCTAATACTGGCTTAACAGCACATTTTCAGGAATTTTAAAAAGCAAAAAATGGAAAGGATACAATGGAAGAGCACTGGTGTTTGCTTTTATACAAAGTATCATGTACAAGCTTTAAAAAGTACCTTGAATAGGTACATATTAAATATACACAGTTTATATTACAGAACATTTTAAAAATGTTTATAACTAAAGGGATCTGTTTTAATGCCACCCTGACCCATGGTAATTGTTCTGAAAAGTGGGCGGCACCTGTGCTCTGTGGATGGGGATCTGTCCCGGCACCGGCGAGGCCTGCTGCTGCCCTTGCACTCCGTGGGGAAGGGTCACGGAGCCGGGGTGAGGGCAGAACCCGGAAGCAGTAGGTGTTGCAATACTGTTTGGTCCTTGAGGTTGGATGTGAGGACCCTGACCAGGGAGTGGGCAATGAGGTCCTGTGCCAGCAGGCTGATGTTGAGGTCCAGGTCCTAACGTCGTGTGATGTGGGGCTTGCGAGGAATAGGAGGACACGCTTGTGTGAGCGTTTGAAGGGAAATGGGGGGGTCCTTGATGAGAGGGGTGGTGTAACCCTTGTGCTGATGCCGGGTGGTGGCCCGAACCGATAACGTTGGAGGGAGGGGGCGGAGGGGGGGGAGGTGCTGAGTTTACAACATGCTGGTGTTGTGCTTGCAAACCTTGGTGTCCCGTGGAAGGATGGGGAGGTTGGTGGTGGGGGAGAGGACCTGGTGGTGGAGGAGGTGGTGGCAAATGGTGACCAGCAGCTTGAGAATGAATGTGCGATCCAGGAGCCACTGCCATGGCATGGACTGGACCGACAACATGTGCTACAGAGTGCTGCTGATGAGTACTTTGCTGCTGGACAAGGTGAGGCCCTGGCGCAGGCGGTGGTGGAGGTGGCGGCGGAGCAGCGGATGCCGATGCCTGGTGATGAATACTGGGGTTCTGAGATGGCAGAAAATGCCCTGCAGCTACGTGGTGTCCCGGCACTGTTTGCTGACCTGCAGTGCCAGGAAGTGCTTGATTTGGTCCAGATGAAAACACAGTTTGTTGGGGTATGCTGCCCTTCAGCTGGCTGTAGCTCTGAAAGTTTCCAGAGGGCTGCTGGCTTTGATAGTAAGTAGAAGAAGGGGGTGGAGGGGGTGGGGGAGGTGGTGCATTGCTGTTCAAATTTTGTTGGTTAAACTGACTGTAAGAAGCTGAGGATTGTCCTGATGTTGTCTGAGTGAACAGGGGCCCGCTCGCCTGTGGCTGATTACTGGGCTGAAGGGTGGGTGCTGCCGGATAGAAGGTTCGGTGTGTTTCCCTCTGGGGTGTTCCAACTTGAGGTGACTGTGGATGATGAGGTCTGTATGGAGATCCCAACTGCTGTGAGTGAGGCTTTGGTGACAGATAACCGTGCTGCACAGGCGCGTGAGGGGTAGAAGACTTGGGAGGATTTTCTACATGAGGCGAAGGGGGGCAATGCAGCTTCAAAGGTGCGGAAGGCAACTTCTGTGAATGTGAGAGTTGCTCAGCAGAACTGCGCAGATGTGATTGAGATGGATGATTCTTTGAAAGTGCTTGGACGTTGTTTGTCAGCTGTTTTTGTTGCAGCTCAGATTTTGGATGGTTCGCACATTCGGTCTCAGGTGCATTAGCTGCAGTTTCCCAGTGCGAATCTGGTTTTGTGGGTGTTTTCCCAAGTGACTGCGTTGAAACTACAGGATTCGGTGAAGAGGGCTGGAATGAAAAGAAAGTCAAGTCAGTGCTACACATTCAAAATATTCAACTATGCATGCAGCAGAGAGAAAAGAAGATCTCAGAATACCCTCCCTGATGGCAAAAAAGAAGCATCAAGGTGCAGGATAAGAAAATATGGTGTAAGAAAAACATGAACAACAGAAAGATTAAGCTTAGAAAGACATTATTTTTAGCAAGTATGTGTCAATAATTCTTCAAAGTCAAAGACTAGCAATTGTATTTTAAAGTTGTAACAGAAGTAGGACCCATCAGGTCAAAGTCTGAATCTGTTATGTGTTAAAACTTTTGGATTTCTGAATCTGAAAGAAGTAATTCCAGAGAAGACCACTTACAAAAATAAAGCCATTTTTAGCATGATTTAACTTTTTAAAGCTGAGGTAGTGCAAGCAAGCAGACTAAACATTACTACCTGAATTACTTCATTTCATATGGCACAGGCAATTACTCAACATCCTCCCCTGTATTATCAGTGCCCTGACTAACAAAACAGTGCCAAACCCTGCCACGACAAGAGCAACCTCCTGTTAAGGGTAAATCACATCCCTGCTGTTGGTTCTGAGTGCCAGTTCTTCAGCACTCACCCCTCAGAACAGCACTGGTACTGAATCCAGACACCATCTCTTCTCTGTCTAAATGCAAGATCATCTATAAATACGTACAGATACTGAAGGAACAGCACACAAACTGACTTTCCAGAGTGTATGGATAAATATTCTTACAAGTGTTTACCTGTGTAAAATTACTGCACAGATAGATGAACGTGTAAACAATAAGATTAACATTTTTAAAGATAAACCACAGATGTGTATGGCTATTCCTGTGCTTATTGTGCAAACACTGTTGCTTTACCTTGCTTGCTTTTGACGGACTCTTACAAGTCCTTTGTGAAGAATCTGGGGACGGACATTCAGAAGTTGGCTCTGGATTTTCAGAATCAGGCTCTATAGAAATAAAGCAGAGATAAATCAAAGTGGGAAAATCAAATCTTTTGCAGAGATCTTTATATGTGACTTTAAAAGAGCTATTAAAGCTGTTACAAGAGACTATTTTAAGTGTCACACAAGGTCATCTGCTTACTGACCTTCCATAAATTCAGTCAAAGAAGGGACCTTAAGCTGCAACTGGGAAATGAGATTTGAATGAGATGGAGACTGAACATGAGACGGTGAGCATGGCCTACAAGATGATTCTCCCCCTACAGATGAAGCAGACCCAAACACAGTATTAGAATGATTACAGACTACCATGGGGGAACTGGTTAGATTTATACACCATCAACATGATAAATCAACTCACCGCTGTCCTTGTCTTTCCTATGATCACTGAGAAGCAAAGCTCTCTGATAACTTCGTTCTCTCACTTGTTCCACAGAGGTTGATGCAGTCCTGCAAGAGAGAAGCACATTTTAAATTTAAGATGTACTCCCACGGACCAAATTTAGGACAATGTATATGTAAATACAGAGTCAGAGAGTTTACAGTGTTGGCTGCATGTAACAACCAAATAACTGGATGTACATAAGGAACATTATTAGTTAAGTGGTTTGTATGTATTTTCTCCCACTTCAAATACACTGATTTCCTGCAACCCTGTTACATTACAGGAACTGGTAATTCCTCTCAATCAGGGAATACCTGTAGATCTGTGGGATTGTTTTCTCAACAACCGAAAAGTAAAACAATAAAGGTTACAGGTACTTGTTCCTAGTGTCCATTTGTAGAAAACTGTCTTCTTCCAAAACTGGAAACTGGAAACAATCACCTTGTTTGTTGTTAAGAATCTTCTCTTTAACAGTGGATCCAGAATTGTACATAGTGCACTACTACAAATATACCTCTGTTTTAAGCTTCTACATTTACTTGCCAGTGGGGATGCAATGACAGTCTGATCTTCTCTCTTACAATCGATTACATCTCTCAATCACAACCTGATCAAGAACATCATAAATAACAACACTCCACAAAACTCTGCTTTCCTTTATGGCAAGGACATATGGCATTATTCCATGATACTGGTGCACTGAAATAAATTTTGGTGCTGCTGTGCAGGGTCACTGCAAAATCCTAGTAGTTAACTCTGTTTAGCCTGTTTCCACATCCTTTGATTACAATATAATGCAGTGTCTTCTGCACAGTGAACTTACAGCCACTTTTCAGTGGAATGCTTAAGACTGCACTTAACGTTCTCTCCCTTCAACTGGCTCTACAAAATCCTTCTGGAACAGCTTCTAGAACAGCTGGAGTATGTGAGCAGAAGGATGTTCAACTCCTCAGCCCATGTTCATCCCCAACACAGTTAGGCCTTCACTACAGCATGAAGAACATCTGCAGGGTTTATTTTGCACTAACGTTTTGGAAACACTGTCACCACAGCTGACCATCTACTTTAAGGCTACCAAAACTACAGTGAAAAATATGTGCAGTGTTTTATACAGACTGAAGTCACTCTATCTCACCCCCATCCATACTCCATCTCTCCTCAGGATTTTTGGTTGTTAGGAGTACCTGGCATGGCATTCAACTGACCATATGGTCTGCAAACAAGGGAACCTTTTAACCATCCTGAACAACACTGTCAGTGTCATCACACGCTCCCTCCCTGAGCAGGAGCCGGTGGCCGGGCTGCAGCCCTGCACGTGGCAACTGAGCCACAGCAAACATCCCACACATGTTCCAGCCACGTGACTGAAACACAGACCTCCTAAGGTCTTCCAGAAGCTTTTGTTAATCAATACAGATCATTCTCCTGTTCCACTCTCTTCCTCTACAGCACCTTTTGGAAAGGTCTGAGATTTAACATGAAAAACATTCTCTTCAGCCCACAGACAAAGGAGTGGAAACAAGGACACAAATGCTCAAATTAATACCTCTTTTGCTCTCAAAAAATAAAAAAGGAAAGCAGAATTAAAATAATTTCACCAATGTCTTATGGGTAATTTTTAATATATTTTAATCTTTATGATGTATCTTCTATATTTCTGAGGAAAGAGGTGAGATGACTCCACTAATCTGAAAGGACTTCCAAGTCAGTAATCTGCCACTGCACCCTTAATGGAAACTAATGTCAAACAGGAAAGATTTGGATTTAAGTACATAATTCTTCTGAATTTTAGTCCTAGAGTTTTGTGGCTTACCACTGAACTTCTGGTTCATTCTTCTCACTGGAGGAAGATTCCTTAATTGCACAGTTGTTGCCATTGTCCTCTGGAGCTGCATTATAAACAGTAGCTGGCAGTGGTAAAGGCAGGCTTGCAGTGTTATCAGTTTGCTCCCCATTTTCACCACTGTTGTTATACCCATCATTAGCACCATTGTTATTACTTGTATTTCCTCCACCAGCAGCATGAGGAGATACAGTAACCAGGGGGAAGTTCTCTGTCTTTGAGCCACTTTTTCGAGCTTCTCGTTGTCTCTTACGGTATTCTAACAAGGACACCTAAGGAGCAAGAAAACCCAGAAAACAAACATTAGAAGGGAAGTTTTACCTCTTTAATTTCTCAGTTTCAATTAAATGTATTATTTTAGTAAGACCATTTAATTGGTTCTAAAAGAAAATGAGGATAGATTAATTGAAGACATTTCACCACATCTGCAGTGAATTTACAGAGCACTGAGCTACTAAAAACTGTAAAGACAATGTTATAAAAAAGCTTCTGCCAAGAGAACAAGTATGTATTCTGCCTCAGGGAAGAAGCAGATGACACAAGTCAGCAAAAAGTTCACCTGTGGTTGTAGCTACAAGGGACAGTTTCTCCTGGAACTGCAGCATTAGTAAGAGTATACTGATACAGTAAAGCAAATTTTGAGAGGTCATATCCTGCTCTCAAGCCTGACTCCCTTGTATGAAAAACCCACTACCCTTCTGCTTCACTCTGCTGCATGTATCAAAGCTCATCATACATTTTCCTTAACATACAGAATTTGCAACTTAAATTTTCATTCTTTCCCCAGAGTTTATTTTGAATTTCTGTCTTTACTGCATGCTAAAAGAGACTGATTAAGAACATATTCTTAAGCTAATTCTAAGTTTATTACCAAAAATAATGACACGTGAAAAGTGGTTTCTACTTTATATATATGCATGTAAAATCCCTACGCAGACCTTCCACAGAATAGAAATCAGTTTAAACAGTAAGTTGTCATCAGTGAGAAAAAAAATGTTCCAACATTTTCACTATGAATCTTCAGGATTTGAAGCAAAGAGCTGAAATACTGACCTTCAGACCTACTTTATTCAGAAATTACACTAGTTTGGTGAAAATGACATTTAATATCTATAAATTCTCCTAGTTATCAACAACCTACTCTGAACCACACAACATCCAAACCAAGAAACTAACATGCAATAATGAAAAAAAATTAATGTTTAACTGGCTTACTCCTCAATAAAAGCTGTCATCCATTTTTACACACAGAGAAAAGCAAGGCAGCCTGCTTTGTTTGCAGTCCTAAGGGTTTTTCTTTGTTTGCTTTCAAACAGATCTCTATCCGTTAGAGACTCAACCACATGTCAGGGTAAGAAGAGAAGTACCTGATTTTTCATAAAAAAGTTCAGGTTAAGAACTGATCTTGCTTTCAAATAACTTTGTATTTCCACACCATGTGACAGAGACCCTTTGAAGAATATTGATTTAAAGAAAGCTTAAATGTTAAGAGCAGACAAAGCCTTTGCGGTATAGTCACTAGATACAGGACTGTACTGAAAAGGGAAAAACTTGTGCAATGGTGAGAGAAAAGAGCAAAACAAATGTCCACAGGAACACTGAAATATGAAAAAACCTCCTCCAAAGACCTGCCCTAAGATATTCCTGTCTTATGTGATCCTAGGAAAAAAAAGGCTTCTATTTATTTCCTACAAAATTCCTGAATTCTCACCTTTCGCCTTTGGTGAGATCTAGCCCACCACCACCTCCTTTTATACTGTCAAAGCCTGCAAATTTTTTTGTGTGTGTCTTTGGAAATCCTAAAACCCATTCCTTCAGCGATACAGATGCAATTTTCTCTGGTTGTTTCTTCAAACTGAAAATTTTAGACAGGAATCCTGGGATTCAGGGGTGACAGGGGGCAGCCACACCTTTTTTTTGTTCAGGTATTAGTGTACCATCAGCCCTCATCAGTGACAATCTGGAAGAATCCAGAATCAGCAAGAGAAAGGAGGAGGATTACTGAAGCATGAAGTGCTGCTGGGATTTGTTAAGACCGATTTAGCCTTCAGAAAAAGAAGAATGTGAAGTTACAGAAATTTTGGCTTATGTTTTCTTTTGGGGTTTGCCAAAACAGCAGGGCTACAGTAACACACACAGGATCAATAAAATTCTCAGGACCCTGACCAGGTAAGAACAGAATTCCTACCAATCTCACTCTGTTTATGCCTCAGCCTGAAGCAAAGTAAACAAAAACCCAGTTCTGCTGGAGAACTGCTGAAGGAAGAATCCTGAGTGCTCCCCAGCAGGATGCTCCCTGCCCACAAGGGAGAAGGCACATACAAGGGGCTGTAATGTGACCAAAAAACCAAAACCCCACGGTGCATGTACATACACACACAGAAAATGCCCCCACCCCTCTCATCACTACTTCCATAAAGAAAATAAATCACATCTTTCAAACAAGAAAGAATACTACAGTCTTTGATGAGACAGAACTGGCAAGCTGTTGCTCTGGAGATCATTGCATTACATGTTTGTTGTCCTTCCTGCAAAGGGACTCTCACCTGACACTACAATGCAACCTAAGAGCTCTGCAAAGCAACTTCCAATCCTGGTTCGAGTTGCCCATGACCACACCACTTACCCACAAGAACTGTTTCATGAGAGTAGCAAATTTAAATTGCACTTATTTTTCAAACACAGTATTTGATAAAAAAACCCCAAACCAACAACCAAATTAAGTCAAGAAAAATATTGGAACTAAGTATTTCTGTGCAGTTCTGACTTTAAAGTCAGAGTATCCTAAATCTGTTAGTGCAATTTCTTGCAGTAATTCATAACAGATGTTCACGTATATCATCTCTATGATGCTACTATATATCCTGTATAATAGAACAGTGTAACACCAAATGGCATAAGCAACCATTTTCAAACCTGAAAAGCAATTTATTGAGCAATTAATTTAAGACTCATATGAAATAGAAGTTAATTTGTATCTATTACTTGGAAAAAATAAATTTACTGATGGCTGTATGCAGCTTTACTCTTTGCCCTTCATTATTTCCCCTCAAAAATGTCTATTACACTGTAGTATATAAAGATGAGCCACCAGCTGGTTTTTATTACATTAGGGCTCTCTCTCTTATGGAAGTATCATTAGCAGTTGACAAAAGGCAGACCAAATGATTCTTAAAATTATAACCTTTTTCTTCTGTGGAGGATTCTGGGGTGTGCAATTTCCATCCATCAAATTGTCGTTATTGACATTCCTTCCAAAGCCAGGTGCAATTCCATCTTCTGAAGTACAAAAAACAGATGCTTCCATGAACATGCCTCTTCCATCATCTTGAATTGGGCACTTGGACTCGCTTATTCTGAATCCACCTCCTACCTCCAACTGATGTGAAGGGGTCAAGTCCCTCAAATTAGAATTCATTGAGAAATTTACACCTGTCCTGTCAGGACTTTTTACCCAGGAAGAATAAATTGTGCCCCGTCCACAATGAGCAGTTTCTAGTTGGCTGTTTGCATCAGTCCTATCATGTGTGGGGGCTTCCAGGTTTTTATGCAGTGCACTTTGCTCAATTACTTCGAGTCCCAGCTGGAGGTCTGACACAGATTCCATTTCTCCAGTGCACTGCCGTGTGACATCAGTCCTATTCCTTGGACTAGAATATCCAATAGTCTTTATTTCTTGCAGGCCCATTTCTGTCAGGCTGGAATTTCTGAAAGAATTCAGTGCTAGAATCGATGCTCTGTCATAACCCTGTGTGAAGAAAACACACATCAACTATTTTTTCACACTCCATCAAAACTGCAACTATTCTGACAATCAGCTGTGCCTCTAAGTGGGACTAAAAGCCTTAAAGTACCATGAATTTATCTGTTTTAAGAAACAATTCTACAGCCAGACACTTATTTCTACTATTCCCATGTATTAGGTTAAAGCATTTTAACAAAATGCACATTAACCAAAGTAAAAATAAACATTATTTGCCAGATTTTATGACTGGTAGAAGAAGGAGAGCAGTGGCAACAGCAGCAAGTCTCTGGTCAGGAAGCTACAAAGCATTTGCTTCAACTCAACATAAAAGAGATTCTCCTCAATGTCAAAACACTTATTTCAAAGAGGGAGAAAAGTTTTTCCAAGACACTTTTGAATTTTGAGACAAAGCAGGACACATGCATTCTGCACACTGGGAGTACCCAGGCACATTCCAACAGCACTTGATGCTTCTCCTAATCCACCTAAGCCCATTTACTACCTTTGTGCTCTGCTCTCTCACTCTGAGCATAACTGGGATCAAGAAAAACAATTAAGAGATGCTGGTAACAAGGAGAAATGTTAATCTGAATCTAACTACAGCCTGGAAAGCAAAGTGTTCTTTTTCTGTTCTTCTCTGGAAATTACAGTTACTCCTTTCCATTCCAGTCATGAGGAGTTTTAAATGATACGGAAAAAGAAAGAAACCAGTTTAAAATAGAGAATGTAACAGGTAAAGTGGAAATAAAAAGCAGTACGCAAATAACCTACAGGGAATTTACCCTTTACATTGTGAGGAACTTGCAATGGCTGGTGAACAGCATTTACTAAGAACAGTGCAGCCATACAGGTGAAATCAAGATACCCTTTGCAGGTTTGTGCATGTTTCCTTACCTCTTGACTGTAAGCTCGCCTTTTTATTTCTGGGGAACTGTCAGGTGAGGAAATATTCTAAATAAAGAAGAAGAAATTGCAAGTCAGTTTATTTTTTACCTTGGAGAAACATAAATCCCCCCTTTGTAAGAGGAGTACAAATACCGATTGACACCGGAATGTCCAAACACATTCTCCGAACACACTAAAATTCTTGATAAATCTCACCTCAAAGTGCATGGTATTTCCATGTATACATGGAGTTACAGGAGTAACTGGTGAATATATGGGTTTGTAACCATTTCTACAAGCTTCATCTTCTGTTTTTACCCTAGGAGGAGTAGCAAACAAGGATGGCTCGGAGGCAGTGATGTCAGCATGGGTCGGTGTGGCATAGGGAGAAGGAGTAGGTGTGGAGGTTTCTGAGAATGCAGACTCCAACAGCTGATACAGTCTTCGCTTTTTCAGTGGTGTGGTTAGATCTGTGTGTTAAAATTAGAAAAAAGTTGGAAGATATCTAGATACAGCAATCACTTACAGTTGTCACTTTATGTAATGAAATTACGAATTCCACATTAAAAACCTGCATGGTTACAAAAATCTTTTAAGGGCAGGCTTCCTGAGAGATGAACTTTTAACAGCCTACAGACTTCCTGAAAAATAAACTCTTTAACAGCCTACGGATATATCAGTAACTGAAATCTGTGTGTTAAGATGCTGGGAAGAACTGTCTGTGTCTCCAGAAAAGGGAAAGTCAACTTCTTGCATTTTTAAGACTGTTCAGCTAAAAAGTGGAGATTGTAAGTTCAGGACTGTAAACAGCAATCATATGACAGGATAAGGAATTATCCTTATGGAAGTGTGTTTAGTTTTTAGTGCGTTCCCATTTTCTATTATGCCTACAAGTTTTTTCCCCTGCATGCTACACAGGCCTAATGAGTTTTAAAGGAATCTAAATATACAGAACAGCATGGAAAGTAATTTAACACCTGATCTCTTAACAGTCAAAACCATTAGTCTTTTGTTGACTGTAAATGCCATGAGATATGGTGGTTTCTTATCTAACATACATTAAAGGGGGGAAAAATCCCAAGCCCTATGCAATGAAGCATTTCTTTCAAAGAAAGTAACATCACTTTAAAAAACACAGTTCTCCACATTCAGCTACTTTGATATAACTCTTATGCAGTGTACTAGTAAAAGTTTCACACCTGTTAAGGAACAGCTGTCATTCAGTAATAGAGGACTTTTATGTTCACCATTGATGGCTGGACTTCTAGATCTCTCTTGTGATGGTGAATTAAATCTATCAATCACTGTTGAATTTTCTTCTTCCAAAGCCTGCTTCAACCAACGCTGTAAGACAACAAGTTCCCATTAGTGACTTTGAAGTTTAATGATGAACATTTCAAAACGCATCTCACCACTGAAATGGTTTGCCAACCAGCTTTTCTTCTGCCTAAATTTATGATAGCAAATAGACTTCTTTTTAATTAATATGGGATGGGGAACCATAGCGAAGGGAAGCATTACCTTCTTACAAGAGCCAGTAATGTTTTCCACAGGTTCTTTTTTCCTCCTTTTTTCTGAAAGGAATGGTGAAGTAAAACGAATATAGTGCTTTGGAGTTGAATAAACATGTGGACTGTAAGTGAGACCAGGTAAAGAATTCAGCTGAGTAGCCAGAACTTCAGGGTCTGTAGTTATGCGTAGAGGCCTTTCTGGTAGACTGTCTGTAGGTTTCCCTGCTTTATCACTCTTTTCACTTAACCATTCACTGACCAAGTGCTAAACAGAGAGAGAAAAGAAATTACTGTTTTATGACGGTTTTTATTAGTGGCATTTAAAAATTTTTTAGTCTAATTATTCATCTCGTCAACCATTACACAAATTAAACAGTTCGTGTCCAGGCTGCAAGTTTAAAAATACACAGCGAGAATGAGGACAGTTTCAGTGAAATAATGGGGATAGCAGAAGAAATCACTACAGATTTGTTTACATACCAGTTTGGGGCTTTTTTTTTTTTTGTTCTTGTTGTTGTTGTAAACTACATTTAGTTCTTCTGAATTTAATTCCCACTGAACATACTATACAAGTGCCCCTATCAACTGTACTTAAGAATGTCAACTTAGTAATAAAATTCCAAAGCAAATTTTAAACTTGTGCCTGAGTAATTAGGCTGAGGAGAAATGCTGTAACATTAATATAACAAACTTAAACTCCTCATCAAAGTTCTGTACTGTCAGGACTGTGCCTCAGTCAACATCTCAGGCAGGTGCCTTGAACATGAATCTTCAACTGTAGCTGAATTAACTTGTAACACATGGACTAAGGTACATTAGTCAAAAAAGGGTTTTCTTTAAGTAGTTCAGTGTTTTTAAAAAACATGCCAGTGGATTTGAGTTTCTATTAACAGATAAACTAACCTCCTAAATTTTACAATGATTCAAAATTAAGGACATGCAAAAATAGCACACTAAATAATAATAATGTGATAGTAAGGCTTTAACACTGATTATCATAATATATTTAAGTTGCTTGTCTTTTACAAACCTATTTAATTAATTTTTAAAGCAGGACTTTCTCTGCGCTTAGAGTACACTGAGTGCAATGTGATGAGACACTTCACAGATATTCATCCTTAATGCTATGAAACAACAAAGAAGTGCAGTAAAGTTCAGACTTGGGACATCTTTGTTCCTTCCTGCTATGCAACACAGAAGAAAGGAAGAAAGATCCTAGTCTTCCCTCTCATAAGAATTTAACAGTGATGCAATAAGCAGTGTTACAGGATGACTCAGGTGCCTCTTGAAAAAAAAAAACCTAAGGTGTGTTTGGGGGTTTAAGATAAAAACATCTTGAAACTGTTATTGTTCATTTGACAAGAAGTTTCAACCTATGACTTCCTTCCCCTTTCCCTCCACTATATAAAATTTCCAGAACTTCTTGTAAATCAAGCTACAAACACTTTTTAATGCAGTCCGTAGAATGTCAAAGCAGAAAGTTTTACTGCTTTATTCACACTTGCAGATTTAAGATTTTTAAGTGTCTTTAAATATTGTGCCATTTCTTAGAAGTTTTCTGCAATGTAGTCCAATGGAAAAAACCTTAAAAACAAAACACTAAAGACGAATGTTCTCTCCAAACACACACATAAATTTTGGGTGTTTAAACCCATTCACTTCAGAACAGACATTTGAAAAGTACCAGAAGTTAATTATTTCCTTGGAGATATTCTGTTTGCTATCTGAAGTAAAGGTAACTTATTTCACTGTTTTTTTAATTTAAATTAAGTATGTTTTGGTTATGTGTAGTATTTCAATCCATTTAGAAAGCCCATTTAGGAAACATTTTATTCCAAAATTGCTCTGAAAGATGTATTTTGGACGTCTCTTAAAATCCAAAAGAACTTCTACCAGAGGATGTTACAAACTTTAATCTATTACCAGTGACTGGTTATACAATGGTGATTTTTAAAGAAATGAGTCAACCATAAAAAAAAAAAAAAAAAAAGGCAGTTGCATACTGATGAAGCAGTCTGTAATTTTTTAAAACTCTGTTAAAATCCATTCTCTTCTCCCCATAGCTCAAGACACATACCTTCTTTGTTTTAGGATACTTAGTAGGGCATTTACTAAGTGCTGGAGCTTCTGTTTCAGTAACCATTTCTGTAACAACAGTTTCCGCTTCAGGTTCAGCGACCAGTGCAGCATTCTCAGCTTCATTATGTTGTGAAGTTACTTCCACGTCAGGAGAAGATGGTTGGATATCTGAACACATGCTGACAGTTCTGTGCCGTCTGCGCTGCTGTCCAATGTGAGTCCTACTCCGTGAGAAGCTTTTTCTCTGTTTAGTTCTATTAACTTTGGCTGGGGTAGGCTTGGTGGCAGTTTCTTCTTTTGCAGGTTCCTGGTACAACACAGAAGTCTCATAAACAGATCCCACACACATTTAGAGCTATCTATCTTTCTTAGATGAAAATGTCAGTTCCCTCTTCTTTTACAGGTCCAAAAAGCCTCCAATTTTTATTGTCAGAACTATGATATTTCAGAGATAATATTACTCTCCTTCTTAAAGGCAAATGAGAAGATTTCATGTATTTTCCTCCCAAGCACTTGTAGAGAGTACTCAAACACACCGGTCAGACCAGGACAGATTTGTGTAAGAACTGACACATCACATTAATTTATCTGTAAGCTCGAAATCAACTGCTTACATCGTGATGTCTTTCAGTCCAATACTCTTTCTGCAATTTATAGTTTACTAGGTATTTAGCACTGCACAAAAGGTACTTCACAGAATGCTGACAGGAACTGTTCAGGGAAACAACCTGAACTGAGAACCTGTATGAGTATTTGCAAACTAAGAAGCATCCAGCAACAATAGGGTAAATAACTGTTTATAAGATATTAGGTATCATCTGCAAGAACTCAGAAGAAAATACACTTTAATAACTTCTTTCCTTTAAAAATAACAAAGGATTATAACGTGTTCCTTAATAAACCACCAAAGAAGCAAACTGTTCTCCACTGGTTATAGACAGTGCCTAAGGAAAGCCCCCTCCTGTGGCTAAAGTCAACACTGGTAAATGCTTCTATCCTGAACTTCAAAGACAGACTGAATTACACAGCTGGGGGATGTGTGCATGTCTGCATAAATTCATGTAATAGATATTTCTCATTAAATAATTCTATACGTGTCTTATTAGGAAAAAAATTTAGGAGCTAACATAATGTTGAAGAACCACCCAGATTTTGGTCAAATGTATTTGAGTTCAGAGGGAGCAAAAAAAAAAAATGTATTCATACATCTTGAAGTGCAGTTCGACATCCAAACTGACAAAATATGCAATGTTAAAAGTTAGATTTAAAATAAAGCTCCAGATAACTACCTGAATAAATTCAGCATCATTGAGAATCTGTGCTTCCTTGCATTCCGATTTAACCTCAGTTTTTGCTGTGCTGATTCTTTCCAAAGCCTGTTCTCTTCTTTTTTCTCTTTTTTCTAGTCTGGCAAAAGCTTGCAGGATAGCTTCCATTTTCCGTTCTTCTCTTGTCTGATGGATTTAACAATAACCATGATCAATTTCGGTCATAATCTTTCATGCATATAAATATGTAATTAAATACTCTCCCCCATCTTTTAAAGTACTTCAGAACGTGTTAAACATATGCTGACATGAAGATAAAGTTCAGCAGAAGTTCAGATTAAAGGGAGATGTTACAATCACTGCGATTACTAGAGACTGCTGAGGAAAGGTCTGCAATCAGACCAACCCTGACAAAAAAACAAGTTTCAGATTTAAGAACATGCTAAAAATGTTTGAATGCCTAACAAAAACCCCCATATTTTTAAATGCTACTTTTTGTAACACTGTTCTACCAACCTCTAAAAGACAGGATTTCTGGGTTTTTTTTAAGTTGGGAACTCAAATAGAATAGCCAAAATACTAATTCCCAACACTCTCTCTAAAAATGACCATCATAAATAGCACACAATAGTAAAGAACAAATACTTAAATCTAAGAGAGACACTGTAGAAATCATCTAAAGGCAGTTAAAAAGTAATAGACAGTTGAAGATAAAAGCAGCTTTTGTCAGAAAGCAGGGATGAACCCAGATGAAATGTTCTCAAATAGCAACTCTTGCATTTTAAGGGTAAGTTCATGTAAGGATCTGACTTCACACATACTCGGATTCTACACGCCTACAAAAAGGCAGCAATTAGCACGGGAATAGCAGGTGTCACTAAGCCTTAGTGATGACTTTAGGCAGCTACTTGCTCCCCAACTTACCATCTTCCTTTTCCTTTCTGCAATCTGCTCCTCTGATTCCATTTCTACTTCATTGCTAATGGGAGTTTTTTCTTCTATATCATCAATAAAATCTGGCTCCTGAAAGATGGAAACAACTGTTTTACAGAAGCTCTACTCCTCTTGCAAACTACAGAAAACCAAAAGCTACACAGAACTAAGATTCCTCAGATCATTACATCAAAAGTAACGTTAAACAGTCAATAGCTGCTCTGCAAAATAAGTTCATAATTTATGTGTCACAGACCTCTTCCAACAGCTCTTTCAAATACGGATATATTAGAAGAAAGATCAATTTAAAATTTACCATCATGGAACATTACCAGGTGGCTTTACCATACTATCTGCCCATTATCCAGTATTCAGCTTCAGCTGGGAGGAGTAAGGTACGTTTTGAATTAAACACAGAGCTGCAGAGCTCTATTAAACATGGAGCTAACTGCATTCAACACTTAGTATTCTGGGTTGGAGTTTTGTTACAGGAGCAGAGATAATTATTGCCATGTTTAAAATACTCTGCTCCTAAGTAACAGAGACAACTAATCAAGAGGCACTTCAGGATGAACTGAGCTCCTGAAAGCACGACATGAGGCATTCACATTAGAGAGCCACAAAGAAATTCAGAGGAAAAAAAGTATAGTTAGAAGTGGTATGGGAACCAACATATTTTTAAATACAATCAAATATTAAGGAAAACTGAGAATAGTATACAAAATTCTGAATAGTTTATCCACCATTCTGATTTCTGATAGATCTCCATATCCCTTTTCAGTGACTTATTAAAATTCCTTTAGTAGCTACACAAGGAGAGTATCCGTGTTTAGAAGTTTTTACTTCTGAACATCTTTGTGTCAATACCTGATTATTAGAAATGGACAGCCTGAGAGGAGAGAGTTTTCTCTGCTTATTATCTGTGATTTTCATTTTGGTGGCTGCTCCTTCACAGTCCAATGTGATGTTCTGATTTTGAGTCTCCTTTTCTCTTGAAACATCTTTCTCCTTCTTTCCCTTTTTCCTTCTGGTTTCATATCCAGTATTGATGTTTTCTGTAGGCTCAGAACGTCTGAGAACTGGACATTCAGGATTTTCTTTGAGGCAAGCACAATCCACTTTGTATTTACTGCAAGTAATTAAATGCAAGAAGGTGTATTTGATTAGGCTGTACAGCAACGAGATCTTTCAATACTAAATCACATAAGCTGATGCACCTCACATTAGACATCTGCTGTAATGTAAACCAACCACATTAAAAAGCAGGTGACTCAAGTTTTCACCATGATATACAATACTGCTGTAACTCAAAAATCCCATCTACTGGTTAACTGGTTGGCTGCCACACAGAATTCTTTTAAATTCAGTTCAGTATTTGCTTAAAAGACAGAAGACATCTAAAATCTGAGTATAATCCTAGGTGGAAATACAACCACCACCAAATGAACAGATGCATGAAAGGCAGAGTTCTTTCTTTATGCCAAGACAGACACAATTCACAGAACGAGCACAGTGAACTCGAGAGTCACTTGCACAATTTTAAGCTGCACTTGGATACATAGGAAATGTTATTCAAACACATTCAACTGACAGAGCTGTCAGCTGGAGGTACTAAACACAACTACGATGCATTTTTAAAAGGATAAATAACAAAACCCAAAAAAACCATCAACCAGCAATTTCTCAGGTTCTCTTCACGTGAGAGATCACAGAGTCATACGAATGCTCATTTTGGAAGGGACCTTAGAGATTATCTGCTTCCAAACCCCCTGCCATGAGCAGAGATGCCACTCACTTGCTCAGGACCCCATCCAACCGGGCCCTGAACACTTCTCCAATTTTTTTAGCTTAGATTAGATATTAGGAAGACATTCTTTGCTGTGAGGGTGGTGAGGCACCAGAAAATACTGCCAAGAGAGGCTGTGGATTCCCCATCCCTGGAAGCATGCAAGGCTAGGCTGGACGGGGCTCTGAGTAACTTGGTCTAGTGGGAGGTGTCCAAAACAGGAGGACTGGAACTGGATGATCTTTTAAGATCCCTTCTCACCCAAACCATTCTATCATTCTATTATCTTTTAGTTGAAAACTATTCTCCCCCGTCTTATCACTATCTGCTCATGTAAGAAGTCCCTCTCTCCCCTTTTTTTTTTAAGCCCCCTTTAAGAACTGGAATGTTGCAGTGAGGTCTCCCCTGATACTTCTCTTCTCCAGGTTGAACAACCCCAGCTCTCTCAGCCTTGTCTTCATAGGAGAGGTTCTCAGACTTCTGACCATCTTTGGATGGTCCTTTGGATCTGCTCTAACATGTCCACAGCTTTCTTGCACCAAGGATTCCCGACCTGGATGCAGTACTCCAGGATCTCAAAAACACAGCAGAGGGGGAGAATCACTTCTCTCAATCTGCTGGTCACACTGCTTTGATGCTGCCGAGCTTGTGGTTGGCTTTCGGGCTGCAGACACATGTTGCTGGCTCATGTCCAGCTTTTCACCCACGAGAACCTACAAGTCCTTCTCTGCAGGATTGCTCTCAACGAGTTCTTCTCCCAGTCTGTACTGGGACTGCCCCAATCCAGGTGCAGGGAGACTTACAGGAGGTTCATGTGTTTTCAATTCTATAGTCTGTCATGCCCCCCTGGACAGCATCCTGTCCTTCTGTTGTATCAACTGCACCACTCAGCTTCCAGTCATCTGCAAACTTGCTGAGGGTGCACTTGATCTCACTGTCTATGTCACTGATAAAGATATTAAAGAGGGACGTAGAACAATTCTTATAAGTGCCAGGTTTCCTGAGGCAGTCTGAACCAAAGCTGATTAATACAGGTAGTACTCTATGGTCATACTTAATTCAGGTCAGGTAGCAAAGGCACGTCCCCACAGCACTGCATCCAAGTTGGCTTAAAGGAGCAGACCACAGAAGTGCAGTAATAAAAATACAGAAGAAACTCTGTAAATACAGTGCCTAAGGAGCCCTGTGTTATTAGAGCATGCAAGAAAGTAAAAGACATAAAACCAAAGCCATTCTGAATTGCAAAGTAACCAAATGAGCATTTGATGTATTTTAGAACATCATTCTCAAATACTTACCAATTTCCATAATCAAAATCAAATGCTATGGTAATCTCTGCTCCCTTTGGAATGTTATGGATGGAGTAAATATAAAGATGAATTGTTCCATCTTCAATTACGTGCCTCACCTATATTCAAGGGAATATCATATTATCATGAGTTACTTTCTTCTTTTCCGTGTATAACAATTGTAGGGATTGCTTAAATTATCAAAGGAAAAGGGGACTTCTAAGTAAATAAAACCTAATTTAACTTCATATATATGCTCACCTCTGCATTTGGTGTACATGAACGCCTGATAAATCGAGCTTCATTCCCAAAAGTCCTTGCATCAACACACATTTCTAGCCCATGGAATTTGGAATAAAATAAAACAAATGGGTAGGGCCTGAAAAACATACAAGAAAACCAGTAGTTTTATCATTTTAAAGATGCTAAATAGCACTTATTCTTCACATTAGTCATGTGCTGTTTGACAAGATAACATGCTGTTTGACACAATACATCAAATCTCTGGGTTAATCTAAGAATGACATGCTTGCATTTAAGCTTCATGATTTTAACTGGTACATTCTCCAAGTTTATTCCCAGAATACCTCAAGTTGGAGTTACAGTACCTTATGCATAGGATCTAAAGTGAGAACAGTAACAGGTCAACCACCAGACATGGAAGACACAAGGTTAAGATTTATGAGATTTCTTAAAACTTCTGACAGGCCCTGAAATGAAACTCAGAAATTTATATACCACGTAGAACCATATAAAAAAAGTAACACCTCCACGTGCTTGGCTAACACCTGCAGCACCACTAGCACCTAACCCTCCTGAGGCAAGGGGACATTCAAATAATTTGCCAGGACGTGGTTTAAGTTCTGCTACTGCAAACGCCAGGGAACCTGCCCCTCTTTACTGAGCTAAAGCCATGTGTTCTACCTCCTCCAATGGGCCTCTTGAAAATTCCCAACTAGGTGTGTCCATGCAGTTAGTGGTAGCATTGAAAACAACCCACAGAAAGAAGGCAGCAGTCATGCATGGCTCAATAATTTAACCAATCGGAGAACTCTGGCACTAAAGTGACCCCAAGTCAACCACTGTCCAATTTCATTCTCAGCCTGATGGACTTAAAATCTGTTTTTCTCACAAAAGATAATATCTTTGCCATTAACTTATGAATTATTTTAGGACGGTAGAACCTGTCAACCCCTGGTTTAAGGTACAAAACTACCCAACTGAGAATGCAGGAATCCTGTAACCAGGGAAGAACAAAGGAAGAGGAAACTAGCTCCTGAACAGATCTGTAAGGATATTCAGAAGAGAAAGGGGGAGACCAGATTCCAGCTGCCATTACTTTTAATCAGACAACAGTAAAATGCAAGACAGTGTTGATAACTAAGACCCACTTGTACTTGAGGCAAGAGTTTGGCAAAACATCATTTTAACAGTTACTTTACTAAAATATCTGGAATAAACAAACCTTTTAAAGAAATATCCATTAGCTTCAAATTGTTCTCTCAGCATGAACTTTCCTCTGTATTCAATAATAAGTGCATCAGGAGGCAGGTCTTTGGCAGCTTTTAAAATTTTCTTGTTTTTTTGCACGTAACTCTGCAAAGACACAGATTCATTTATGAAGTATCAGTATCATTTTCTCACTATTATTAACAGCAGATTATACTTTCACAACTACCAAGTAATTTTATGTGAATTAAAAACCCTTCTAGTAAGTAAACCTCCAGACTGAAGTGACCAAACTGTCCTGTTCCCCTACCAATGTGACTAGTTATGAATTTAGATTAAAGGAATGCTTCAGCCCTAGTTCTCCAGCACACTGTTGAAAACCAACTTATTCATGTTCTCACAATTCAGGTACTATATCCCTTAGTGCACTTAACTCTCACCATGACTAGGATGAATTGCTGCATTGTTTTGCACAACACTTTCAAAAGGCTCCAATTCCTTCAAACAAAACAAAACATGCAGACATAAAATGACATTCACAATTCATTCAAGGAAAAACAGAACAGGAAAGTAACATCATAACAGAATCCTGAGAGAGTTTCCAAATTTATTTGCATGTCTTTAGACGGAAGGACGGCTTTTAATTAAAAACCAATACATACCCTGGCAATTAGTGAACTCACACCTCTCATAACTGTCATCACCAACCAAAAAGGAAGTAGCCTCTATGTAGGCAAAAGGCTCTGTAAGTAGGGATATTCCTCTAAGGAGGGTGTCCCATATGCCATGATGGTCTTCAAGAAAAAGAAGCAAAGATGCTTCCATTAATCTGCTACAGTAACTATTCCTCAAGATTTCTGCTACAAAGTGCTATGGTCTTTTACATGGCTCTGATTTTAAGCCTGCAAGTAACTGAGAGTAAGGCTAAAAAAAGACATTGCACATTTTCTTCATGAACTAGAAATCACAGGATCACGTGAGTAAAAAAAGAAAAAAAAATCAGTATAAGAAATATCATTCATGAACATTCAGAACACTTACCACACCTTCAGAAAAATGCAGACAATGAACATGTTGATACACATAGAAAAAAAAACCCAAACGGATTCAGCCTCTATGCTCCTATCTATTCTAACCACTCCTTATATTCCTCACAGAGAAAACAGCAACAAAGTTGACTGCCTGACAAAAAACAGTATACGGACAATCCAAGGTTCAGGCTCTTACACCTTAGCTACTTTTTAGGATAAATGATATGCTAATATAAACATAACCAGGGATGATACAGAATGTATAAAAATAAATTTCAAATTGTTTTTTTTTAAAGGCATCTATATGAATATTTTTTGTCATGGCAAACAGAGCACGTAATAACACAACAAGGCACCGCTCATTACCTCTACTGGAGGTTTGAAAATCAAATTGCTGGTGCTGACTTCTTTTTTGTCATTTCCATTGCCTAATCTCAGAGCTATTTTTTGTGCCTCCCTCTGGACACCTTCACTGTACTGGTTATTATTTGCTTCTTCATAACGATCCATCCATGCCTTGATTTTATTTTCCCATCCGAAGTTTGAAGTGTCAGTAGGATCGATCTCTGGAGCTGAACCCTAAAAATTAAAGTAAGTGACCAGATATTAGGAGGCAAGTTATAAAAAAATTAAAAAAAAAAAAAATTCTACAAGAAGACACAAAATGAAGGGCAGAGGTATTGACTGAATTGATTTAAGGTTTGTTTTTTTTAGGAAGTCTAGTATAAAGTTCTGTATTACTTAAAAACATTCCAGTTGAATTCAGTCACATCACATTTGTTCAAGAATTTTATTTCACAAATATCACCCAAGTTCAGGAATACATTCCCTCCTCAACAAAGATTCTAGCTTTTAGTGGGATGAGAATGGAGAGTGACACTGTTTCCTCCCACAACTGCACTGTATCACGAATCTATGAGTGCGGGAGTTGGAGGGTCACATCTCCCCGCCCACTCAACTTTTGTGAACATATGGAAATATACAGAACTCCAGCTTTTATCCTGTATTACACAGACTTGGTTTTCCCCTTTTAACTTCAAGGGTCATGCTGTATCTTTTCTTCCGCTGCACAACTTACTAAACTTTACTAATCCTACACCTACTACGTTAAGGTTGTGACTCAACGCCACAGGCTTTGCACATATTTTTCCCTCCTTCTCTGCTCCTCACTACACAATTCTCTTCTGCAGTGCTTCAGATCCTTTCACTTTTAAAGAAAGTGCCATTGTACCTCCAGACCTCACAAGCAGCAGCCAGGCTGCAGCCAACCAAAGCTCCTTATGGACAGCAGCAGCCAGCCAACGCTCCCTTTTCTATCCACCTGAGCAGAGACACTATTAAATATTAATAAAACACAAGTAGTTCAGCAATTCAAATTACCTGTTTACATTTCTTTTGTGCATGAAGAAAACCATACACACAAACAGCATTAAAAAAGGTGTGATGCTAAAAAAACCATGAAAAAAACACAATGGAACCTTAGGAGCACCATATTCAAAAAACCCCCATACAACAGAGATTTTTCTTCCCCAATTCAATCTTCACTACTCAGATACCACATTTTATAAATTTGAAGCATAAATTGCATCCCACTTGTTTTTATACATCCCAAGCATGAACGAACTATGGCAAATACCTAGTTCTCACACCAGGCATATTTTTATCTCACAGAAAATTTAAAGTCTGCTGTAACACTTAAATCTTACAAAGCAGACCTCCCAGCATGACTCCTCAGGCTGTGAAAGTACTAGTGAGTGGAGTCCCATCAGATGGATACACGGAGGGTATGACAAAGCAGAAATGCTAATTCATCTTTCAAATGCAATACAGATATCTCATTATTTTGCTGTTTAAGAGTTATAAAAAGCTGGAGCTACTAGGTTTGAATGAGGTGTGTACTCAACTTTATTCCCTTATACAGCACAAATGAGCCCCAATTCATCCACTAGCTCTTGAAAATCACCTATTCTCAGGATAAAAATTTGCACTACATTATTTCAGTTAAATTCCAGGACATAAAGATGTAGTGCATAATTTAAAATCACTGTGATGCATACGTAGTACATTAGTTATCAAGAAGAGAATATCTTAGAGCTTCATGTATAGTCCCAATTACATTCTTAATGCTTCTTATTATTTAAGTAATATACAATTAAGGTTTGACACAAAACCCAAACAAAATCACATTACCTTTACTCGTGAAGATTTCCTGGATCCTTCTCGAAATGCCTGGAATAAAATTATATATATATATTCACTGGAAAAAATACAAGTTCTCTTAAGGAATTCAAAATCTATTAACTAATTAACACTTTTCAGTAAAACATGCAAGATGAAAACAACAGAACAAACTATGGTGAAATCTCAAGAAGGTAAGAGGTTACATCTCACAAAATGCATTTTAAAAAACCAATTCAGCATTTCAACGTAAGCCATAGGAGAGTCCAGGTACCTCTACCCTTCTCCCACATTACAACTTGACTCTAGAATTTCAGAATCCAAGCCAAAATATCAGAGGTAACAGAATAACACATGGCAGTAAATTTGTGTTCAGTAAATTTGTCTGTTGAAGAGGAAACATCTTACTAAAAATTTCTTACAGGACATCAGTAACTAATTCTGACTTCATTTAAAAGACAAAACTCTCATCCAAGCCAATGAAACAAAACTACAAAAAGCAACTTGATTCAGTAGGTTCCATGTAGTTTACTTCTTCATATATATTTTGTCTTCGTGTATGTGACACTGTTTACACCTGTAGCTAAACCATATAATGTCATTAATCCTGTTTAACAAAGCAGTTTACTGGTTAACTCAGGGAGCACACTTCCACACAATTTCAACTGAAATAAATGGACACAGAGTCACATCAGGACAACTGATGGCAACCATTTCTGAATGTAAAACAACCACAAATGAACACTTTAAAAGAATTCTTCTTTGGGCATCCCAAAGCCTCTTCTGTCCATCTTTAACTATATCAAATAGTCCAGTAAATGCAATTCCTGATGTGAAATTCTGCCTCAATTATAAAATTAAACTTTCATAGTTAACATATATCAACTTGAAATAAGGGGGGGGGGCCACCAAGGGAAGACATTTACTGAAGAGTAATACATTTCAAACTAAAACCAGGTGTTAAAATAGCTTGGTTTTTAAAAACCAGTGTCCCTTGCTAAGAGATGTCACACAGTTATAATTTATAACACAGAGTAATACAAGAAATTACATTCACTTACTTTTTTACATTTTGCTATGGTCTGTTCTTTCTCCCCACTTTTTTTCCTCTTCTTATCATTGACTTTTGTAACTCTTGTAGCAGTTAAAGTAATTGTCGTTGGTGTATGTTGAAAAGCAGTATACAGTTCCACAGGAACCTCATCACCACTCTCTGTTGCGCTGGTATCCCCATCTTCGAAACAAAGAATGTTCTGTAAATAATCAAGTACTGCAGAAAGAACATTCACTAGTTGCTCTACATCTGCCTTCAAAACCCAAAAACTCATACTGACAAATGCTCCAAATGACCAACAGCTGCAACAGCATGAAAATGAAGAACCAATGAGGAACTGGTAATTACCAGATGTTTGTAATGCCAGGTAAGAAAAAGGTACCTGATCAATTCCATTTTTTGAATGGAATTATAGCACCATATTCCATTATAAGCAAAATTAGAATCAGAACAAAAAAGGTTAAAAAAATATATTTGTTAACTTGTTCACTTATATTTAGCTTTTACTTGAAATATGGCATTAGGTGACTGTATTCTCAGATGACTGTATTCTAGAAGGGATTAAAATTAATGACTGATAAGCATTTCTTGTGAAGCCCTATTAATTAATCACATGTAAGTCATAATCAACTATTTCAGCTGCAATTTGCAGTATCAAGTGCTTTTTTAGGATAAATATGTCTATTTAGCCAAAAGCCCTTTCTACTCAAAATCCCCTAACAGTAACATTCTGCTACTTGGGGAAAAGAAAACGGATGATGACATATGAACTGACAGATATTTTTTCTTTGTGCTGTGCACTCAGAGACCTGAAGGCCAAAGCCTGAAATTTAGCATTCATCAGCATTTATGTCAAACACATATCCTGACCTGAAACAGGATTACCCTAGTTCTGTCAAGATGAAAGGCTGTGAAGGATGGCGAGGACTGGAAGAGAGATGGTGCACACAGATAAGTTCATATGTGCTCAGTACAGATCTCTTGGATTTTAGCAGCTTTTCCAAATATTCTGCCTTCAATAAATACACTTCACACTAAGCAAAACTTTTTCTCAAACTGCACAGATGCCAGATTTACAAACACTTAATATGAGAGGAGAGAAAACATTCCTTCTGAGCTCAGAAGGATGTTGCCTTAATCAGTGCACTCAACAGTCCTAATTCTTGAAGCCTTCTTTACTAAATAAAGAACTCCAGCTATTGGTTACTCTGGATTTTTCTTGCTCACAACATTCCTTAACAAGATTCTTCTATGCATAGTAAATAATCCTATTTTACCATCTTGGTTGTTCTTTTCAACTATTTGTCAGGTACATAATTATGTTTGATGAATTAGGAATCGATGATGATTTCTGAATCTGTTTACATTTCTGCTGGGAATATTTTCTAAACTAGAATAAAAAGCACATAGAAAGAAGAAATATCTAACCAAAGGTGAATGAACAGCAGAATAACCAAAACCTGAGAAATAGAAACCCAAGGACCTCTTGAAATTGTCAGTGTGTGTAGTCCATACACTAATGCCTGCAGAATCATGATGTCACTGCCACACACCTCTCCCCCTTGCTCCAAACCCCACAAAACACTGTCTTCCTTAGGGAAGCAACATTTCAACATTGTTGTCTACACTGTGCTCTAACTTACTGTAAAGAATAATTACCTCAACTGAACATATAATTACATAGAGTTGTTTTGGGACACTCCTTCCTAACCTACATAACCTGCTTTCACTTTGAAGAGCCTTAGTAAAGCACACTAAGTGAAGATCATGAGTTTGCATGTCAGAAGGCAAGATACAAACTCTCCACATTTCACAACATTATGGGCCCAGATTCATTTACCCATAGGCAGCAAGTGACCTCGACAGCAACAATTTCAAGACCAGGCAGCTTGAAGCAACATCCTTGAATAAGTTACAGATCTAGATACTTTATCTTAAAAAAACCCAAACAAAGCAAAAAACAAAACAAAAAAAGCAAAAAATAAAAAACCAACCAAGCACAAAAAAACCCAAATCCAAAACATCCAGTATTCAGCTGGGTAGGGGCTTAACAAAGGTGCTCCCTTCACTGAACCACAGTACACAATCCAATGGACAGTAAGCTGCATCAGAATTACACTTTTATAGCAGAACAACAAAATCAACATCACCACATAGCTACAACCACAGGCTAAATATTTTGCCAGAAAAAGATGTGATGTGGTTACACACAGAAATTTAGGACACACAGTTTTGTATCATGTGAAATGTTCATCCAAAAGATATTTTCTTGAAGCAAATCAAATGATCTACTACATGCTCCCCACTGTTGCTAAACCAGCAATATTTTAGGTATCTTTACAATAAAAACCACTGTACTGCAAAGAATTCCCATATCTAAATGAAAAGCCCTATATATACACTCATCAAAAAACATTCAAATAATACAATCTTCCTTTTATCAAACACCTGTAACTTAATAACAAGCGAATTACAAGGAACATTCTGCTACTGTTGAATATTTAAAACATTGAAAAGATGCATTTAAACTGATGTCACTTTTGCTTTTCCTAATTGGAATCCTCTATGAAAACTGGCCCTTTTACTAATGTCTTGTGATAGTTCATACCCAGAATCACTAAGTCCTGAACTGTGTAACAACCGTCAACATGAAGTGCACTTAGCCAAGGTAAAGGTGCAAGCAAACACATTCAAGTTACATATTATAAATCACAGTAATCAACACTACACTTGGAGTTTCAGACTGAAGAGGAACCAGTATTTGTCTCTATTTTTAACTCTGGACACTTGAGATCTACCACTTAGTAATCTCTTTTCCTACTGCATGCATATAACAGATTTAAAAGACTGATCATCAGGATTAAGAAGGGTTGAACACTAACTTCAAAGGTACAATCCCTTCAGCTTCTGTTAAGATTTTTAATTTCTCTTCCATTAAGTTTACTGTAGATGATCAGACAGTGTGCCTACAAATCCCAAGAGATGACTTAAATAGCTCAGACCATCAACTTCCCCTATCCTGTATGTAAACTCAAGTTCATCCTCACAGTATCATCCTATCCCTCAGTGAACGCATTAACTCCACTCCACATGAATTATAGACCTACTTGCTCTATTCTTTAAATAGTCAGCAAAAATAATTTTAAATTCTAAAAAATTTTAGAATTTAAAGTTTTGTTGACATAGTAGGTTAGCAAAAACTTCATAAAAGAAGTTCGGCTTCATTAAAATAAAAACAGAAAAAACACATGATTTAGTTTTATGAGCAAGACATTAATGCCCTTAACAGATTTCAGGCAGTTTAGCCCCAGACAACATCAAGTGTCAACTGCACCAAGAAGCACAATTAAGCCAGACCACACACTTCAGATTTTCTGAAGGCATGTGAAGTGGGCATCAGGACCTTACCTACATGGTATTTTTTAAAGAAATCTTAAAACACACTCCATTACTTTAGAGACATGATTTAAAAGTCAATCATGTTTAGGAAGATGACTTCCTCCCAATTTATTACTTCTGTAATAGAGTCTGAAAGTACCACTGGTCAATCAAGACTTCTACAACACATTTTGGTAATGGCTGGACAGAACTCCTGCAAGTTAGGCTAGATGAGTTTTAAAATTGTGTGAAGAGTAGGAGAGCTAATTTCATAAAACACACAGACTATGACCCAAGCAACTGTTCTCCTTGTCAAAACAAACCCAAAACTGTACCAAAACATGCCCCCAATCTACATCCAACAAATCAGAATTAGGATTTCCTCTCAAAATTTCTTTTCAAAAAGAAAGTAGACTTAGAAATCCTCTCACCTCAAAAGAAACCCAAATGTTCAATAGACTGAATTACTACAGAGTAATACAAAAAAAGTAGTTCTGACAGCCATTAACAAAACACATGGAACTATAACAATTCTGATACAATATTATTTTGGTAATAATACAGTCAAGTAAAAGGCATTGATTTACTGAACCTTGCTGAAGTCTGTCAAAGCTGCAGGAACCATGTATACAGGCTTAAGTCTGTACAGTTGATTTATACATACAAGCTTTACTGAGGAAAAAGCTTTAAGTTTTACTCACCTGACATATTTTCCCTTTTCCTTCGTTGCAACAACACTGCCCTTTCTTTATCTAAACTCCTGAAATTAGAAAATAAATCAGTGCATCTAAGTATTAAAACAGATCTTTACCATTTCCCAATGACTATTACAGAATAAACAGTAAACTAACTGAATGTTCAGATACTTAGAAAAACATCAGTTGTGCACTGTTCCATTCCCTTTTGATGGAAGGCACATACACGTATCCAAATCACTTGAAAACAAATCACTTGCAAACAGAGACTGACAGTTGATCCAGGGATTACAGATAAGCAGACATTACACCATTGTCCTGCAGATTCTTCAGAACAATCATCACAATATAATATTGAACAAATATTCTACGATGACAAGGTCCAAACTACTTCTCAGAAAAAAAAGAACAATTTCCTGGTATTTAAAATTTTCTGAACACGTTTTTTTTGCTGTTTAATTAACAATCTGCAACATAAGCAACAGCAGCATTTTATACTCTACATCACAGGACAGCAACTATGATGACAGTCAGGTATAACCTGCCTACCAGAGTCAGAACAAAAAGCCCTCCTTGCCATGTCATATGACTGCAAGTTGGGGAGAATGGGGGGTGGCAGTGGGGAGAGGGGGAGCACACGCAAGTACTTGTTCCAGAGCAAGAAATCCTCCAAGTGATCCCTGCAGCATATTAGAACAGGGCCATAACCTGAGAACACTGCTGTTCAGAGTTCTTAATGTATGACAGCCATGAAATGAAATATGGAATGGACTGTCTGTGTATCAATCTGCCTGAGAAAAGATCCAGGAATCACTGCTATTTTCATATGCATTTCAAGGGTTTATTCCTACTGCCTAGTGAAGTGAAACAGTGACTGCTGTGCACAAGGGAATAGAGGCTGGTAAGACTGCCTATATCAGAAATGTAGCTCTTTAACTACAATTGTCAGGACTATGCTACATAGTCTGTTTTATCTGCTGGTTGTTAGAATAACCAATTTTGTTTTCCCCAACAACTCCTCTTTTTCATATCTCTACTCAATCCACTTTAATTTAGAATTCAAAATAAACCAAACTACTCACCTGGGTTGACAACGTTCACACAGATATATGTCAGGAATATGCTGTCTGTCAATCCCCATACAGTCAATGTGCTGCCAGACACTTTTAGGAAAAAAAAAAACAAAACCTCAACTTCTAAGCACAATTTTAAAAATTATGTGCACAACACACAGAAAGCAAGCTGTTCTTTTTTTTTCTCCATCATTTTTGATCTTTACTCAAATTGAATGCCTAAAACTATATCTCAGTCACCATTTTTGCCACCAGTCTGCCAGCTGACCCATTTTCTCTCTTGGAAATTTTCCTCTAACACCAGAAATAAAATGGTAAATTATCACAACAGAGAATGAGACAGACAAATACCCTCAGCAATAACACTTATGCTCCACACAGCAAAAAGTGTTTTGTTTTTAAACAAAAGGATTTAATTTTCTTTTAGGAATAGATATGTACTTTTATTTTTATATACAGAAATAAACAGAAAGATATAGGTTTATTAACTTACGTATTTTAAGAGAACATATAAAACATACACCTGGCATGACTGGTAGTACCATTGTGCAGCACAGAAAGAGCTTTAACTGATTCCCACAGTCAGGGAAGAGAGGCTGCTTGCTGAAGGCTAACCTAAAACAGTAGCTTGTGTTCATCCCCACATTGCTAGAAGGATCAGGGACACAAAAATCATTATCTTCCCAGTTGTGGATTTACCACAATTCTTTCCAACTCCTCACAGATAACTGCTTCTTCAAAGGAAGCAGACTAACTGGTGACTGCTTACAATTGCACTGCTGAGAGAACACCTTAATATGTTCCAAAATAAGGGGCAAAGGTTATCAGAATCAAGGACCATGAGAAATGACCAACAAGCTTGTTACGTAAGCAGACAGAAAAATGGAACTCAGTGTTTTAATTAGCTGTAACAATCATAAATACATAAAGATCTAATAAATTGAGCAGCATTCATTAACCATATTGAATGTAAAAACAGAGGTTAATATTCAGTAGAAACATGAGATTTGTCTTCTCCTGATAATTTTTCCAACTCCAAGTATTTAACAGCAGTCTTCTACTACACTATGATCAAATAGGTGCTTACACATAATGACAGAAGTTTAAACATTTAACTTCAGCTTCTCCAGTAAGAATCTAGGTTAGTCTTTTCACTTATTAAAAATTCTTAAAACTATATCCTTTGAAAATTAAAGAGTTCTTATCAGAAAGATCATGCACAGAGAATTCAATACTTGAAAAGCTTCTTTCATGTTATTTTGCATCCTTCAAGTTACCTGATTTACACATACATAATTCACCAAGATGCTTTACTAGTACATGCAGATGAAGTGATTCCTAGGTCTTGGTTTTATCATAGTAACAAACAACTTGGACAAAATACAGAGAGACATCCTTTTTAGAGGGAAAAAAAGGTATGTCCTTATTAAGCTGTAGTGCACAAGTAAAGGCACGAACAAAAGAAGGAGTAGTCAAGACAGACTGGAATAAAGTATAAAATACTCCCTGGCCTTAATCAGCTGTCTTACCTATTAGAAAAACCACATAACCTACAAACTCTTTTTTGACTGAAGGAAATTCCCTGTCCCCGGACATAATTAAAACATCATTTAGTTACACTTCCTTCAGTGCAGTTTGAAATTTTTAGTAATTTTTACCTTTTAAATGATTTTAATATTCATTACCTGCATTTGTCACAACAGATCATATATCCATCATCATGTGTAAAGCCACAAATGCATCTGGTAATATCAGTTCCATAGCTTCCATCCTCTGACGTACTGATGGTAGTAGCACTGGAGGTTTCATCAAAGTTGGGAGTGGTAAATATGCCTACTTCATTCTTGCTTATAAGCACTGATGGAGGAGGAGAAGCTGGAGGCGTTGGAGGAGGCCGAGCACCATAGTTATGGTCCTAGATTTTTGTTAAAAGATAAGTTATAACAACTCATAAATGCTCATACACTGATGGTTATTCAAGCCCAAGTGTATGAATTCACTTGGCAAAGAACTTCAGAGAGTTATTTTTTACTGAAAGGTTAAAATTTTATTTCTATCATTATTCAATCTTATTTTCTAACTTCTTAACTATGTTTAACATGTAAGTGCACTATGTTCTGTATTCTGCCGCTAATCAACCATCTTTAGTCAACCTACCCAGCTCCCAATAAGACACAGAAATATAAGCATGAATCAGTTTTCCAGCTAAGAACACCAGATTTTACATAATATATTTTGTACAGAACACTTAGCACAAAACTTACTGCATAGGGCAAACCAATGTAACTGTGTGAATGCGAGCTGCTGGTATACAACTGGTGCGGATAACTGTTCGATTTTTCAACTACCACAGGGCTAGCTTCTACAGATTCTGGTCTGCAAGGCAAAAGACAGATGAAGAACAAATGCAATTAGTATGTAATTTATATTAATAAATTGGAAGTATCTGCTGCACAACTTCTAATTAATTCCCTGCTGATTCTGTTTAAAGGCGCATAGAGGGGCAGGAACAAACTTGCACCCCTCACTCAAAAAAACCCCAACAAAACAACAACCAAAAAAACCAAGAGTGGTAACAGAAAAAAAAAAAAACCAAACCACACTGAGCAGTAAGAGAATCTGCAGAAAGGAATTGTGATCGAGGACTGAAGCTGTAATTCCAAGCACTGCTCATGGATAGAGCCCTGCAGTGACACACAGTGGCAGTGACAGGGCACCACCCACACCTACTGCTTCCACAAGGAGAAATCCTAACTAGGGCAAATCTATCTAAAGGAGGTAGTTTCTATCGATTTATCTTTAAATAGAAAGAAAAAAAGTGCTAACAATTTGTGAGAAGGTTTTGTAATCAAAGGCAGGGCCTTCTTCAATATACAAACTATGTGTCATATACACTACACCACAACACGAAAGACAAGAAAGATAAAGGAATACTAAAACAGGAACAAACACAACTTGAGCACAAGAAATTATACCTTTATTACCTTTCTTCAGCAGTTACATTCATGAGTGCCTGCAAGCATACTCTCATGACTAAGAGAACTTGAAGCTTTTTCACTGCACCATACAATTCAATCACAGTAGGACAAATTAATCCAGGTTACCTAAAGTGCCTTTTTTTTTTTTTTTTTACACTGAAAAGCATAGCAAAATATAAACATCTAAAACTAAGGTGGCTTTGACTCCCACCATAAATCAGGCCTGGTTCACTTTTCTAATTTTATATTTATTACAAGTAAAGTCTATTTCCCATCACATAATCTTACTAATTCCTTGAGCTGATTTTGAAAACAAACTCGGTATTTCTGAAAAGGAATAGAGACTGATATTTTTTTCTTAGACATTAAAATATTTAATAGAGGCTTTCTTATGCCATGAAGCTATACTAGCTTGATTTGAAGGACACCAGCAACCTATACTTGTTGGTAATATGTTTTGTAAAAATATAATTAATTATTAGCTTTCTCAAAACAAAATACAGCATTTTGACATCTATTTGAAAGTGTTCTACTAAAGGTTTTGGTAGGTCCTTTCTTCTTATGAGCTTTTCTGTTACTACATGACAGAATTGTTTAAAAAGAAACTCTATTTAAAAGCACTACCGGGTAAAGACTTCAGTTTCTAGAGTGCAAAGAAAAAAACCTTTTTTTAAAAGATCAGTGTCTCCAACAGTCATCAGCTGCCTTTTGTAGAGAGTGAGCAAATGCGTGAGCACACAAATAATATGAAGTACTAACATTAAAAATACAACTCCTGACTAGCATGAGACTAACTCTGACAACACTTGCTCTTTGTTACCTCATAAACCCCCCAAAATTCTCATTTACTTTCCTATACCACTTCACAACTTGAAAATATGAATTTATTCAGAGTTTGCTGGAATTAGCTTCTAGAAGCAGTTCAGAACTTGCCAGGTTTATCAAACCCATTACTACAGAAAAACCATAAAAGATGAAAAAGCTGCACCTTTCCAACCAATTTGCCTTCACCAACGTAACACATCTGTGTGGTAATCACACATCTCTTCTGTCACCCCGTTAATCCTTCTGATGATCAAGCCACACAAAATGCCAATGAACGAGGCATTAGCTACCCTCCATCATGGCTAGGTCAGAAATCAAGTTCTCTTTCTCCTGGACATGAGTCTTGACCCCTGCATCGCTTCTACTGCTGTTCTTCACCATCTCCTGAATGAGACAAGTGGTAGCAAAGTTACTCTGACCCACTCTGCCTTCAATGCTCAGCCTTGGTCTTGTTGGGCTAAACTCAGTTTTCAGAGCAGGAAGGTTTACTGATACAGGACAGGCAGGGGGAATTCTGGTACAATTCACCCTTCAGCAATGCCACAACTAATTTAGGAGAACTTCCTTCATTAAAAATAAGTATTACTATGACCTAAATACCAGCTACTTTAACACAGGAATATGCAGTGAAAGATGCCAGAATGGAAGTGTCCTAAAAAGAGAGGTCGTGTATTCCATCTACTATCTAAAAAAATTGAAAAGATACTCTAAATCTCTTGCAAAATCTGAGGCAAGACAGTACAGCCTCGTCCCTAAATCCATTTCTACCTACTCTAGCAATTTATAAACCACTTAAGAGAACAAAGTTTAATATTTAGAGGCAAAAGTTATATTAAACAAAGTTTAATATAAGAGTTGTGGGTAGCAGAAGCATTAGGCTTCCAAAACCAAAATACATATATCTTCAACTATTTAAATACTCATAAAACAGATTCAGATCACAAGGTTAATAAGGAAAAAGCACAGCTTTACTTGAACAAGGAGAATCAGGAAAACGCTGGGAGAAAAATCAGGTGATACAGAAAAGCATTTCAGCATTTCATTAAAAGAGTTGTAACAAATACAAATTTAGAGCAGAATCAGCCTATCTGGGGGGCACAGATACTACTTTAATTTATAACAGATGCTCACTAGAGCTCTGAACATAACTGCTGCTGTTCCATTTATCCACTGCACTGCACTGGGCTGGGGAAGGAGGTGGTAGAGCATTCACTGAAGCCACAAATTAACCATCACAGGCTTCCTTTGCAGTCAACAGGAAAGTGATAAGGATCCCATAAGCAGTACAGAATGGGTATCATTTCTCCAGAGAACCACACACAGAAGTAACTTTGGCAGAGAGGTCACCAAATTCCTTATCATCCCTGTCATGCCCACTATGTGCACGACCTCAAAACAGAAAACACACATTCCACATTATCCTTTGTTCAGAGGTCAAATCCTTCTTCTGAAAGGGGCATCTCAGAATTGGACATTCAGTGAAGGAATACCTCTTGGTAAAACATTTAATTGTACAGATGATTAAAGCATGAGATAACACTTAATTTAAAATCAGGTTTTAAATTTTTGGGGGTTCAAGCAGCAGGCCCAGGCAGCAAGACAAAACTTCTGTATTATACACCCCCCTCCCCCCAATCTCACCATTGGTGTTCTTACAGGCATCCCAAGAAGCAAGTTTTCAAGAAGAAAAGTGTAAGCATTCAGATCTGTGAGAACACTACAAGGTTTTCCTTGCTTGCATTTTTGGACATAAGCCAGTTCTGTAACAGACTGAGGTACTAAGCCTGTAAGCCTTCTGATCATACCACATTTTTCAGCTTCACCTCAAACAACTACAGTCTCAGTGTCTAACTAAGGCAGATATTTATGTTATTTTTGGTATTCATCAAAACTGAAGTGTCTGCATTACAATATATCTGAAGTTTGACCAAAATCCTAATATAATTTCCTAAAATAAACAATCATTACTGTTATAAACTGACCCTCATATTTTGCTAAAATATCATATATACTTATTAAGCACTGTGGTTAGCAATTCAAAACTGTGCAAAATATTCACAAGGAACAAAATAAAATCCTCCTAGGCTGCAATGATTTAAGAGATTCCTGTAACCTGAAAACAGGAACATAGTATTTTACAAATCAATTAAAAAAGTAGAGATGTCTGTTTTTTAAAAAACCCAAGAAATAGAACTTCACAGAATTTTCATTCTGCAAGTGAAACAACTCATGTTCTGGGTCCTTTCTGCATGTTGCCAGCAGATGGCATTACTGAGAAATTAAAAAAACCACGAGAGCATTTACCAAAACAGTCCCTACAAGCTTATACTTAATCTATATTAAGGGAATCAACTGTCAACGATTAGAAGCAATTGTTCCCTAAAACGTGACCTCCCCCACTCCATTCCTTTTAATTACTGCTTTGTTTCTGACCATTTAATAATTTTTAAAAAAGTGTGCTGTTTTTGACTAATACCCAATATACAATCAGTCCTTAGAATCTGGGGCTATTAACGACTTTATAAAAATGTAGGTGTTCAAAATCTCACTAAGAACTCAAATGTTCAAAGCCAAGTGGGTATCCAAGCTTTAGGCTATGAACACTTAACTAACAGTACTTTCTGAAAATGTGTCAGAACTCTAAATGGAACCTTCTGCTTTCACACATGCTTCAGCAACATCAATCTGCCACATGCCAATTGATAGGTCTGATTTTCAAGTTCAGGTTTGTTTTCCACTCGTACCAGCACACCTGAGCAGTATCTGCCTGAAGGTCATCTTAGATAAAGGAATACAATATATTTTGTATGACACTTCACCTAACCAAACACATCTGTCAGGATTCAACACCTAGACAACTAAGAACCAAGCACTGCTCCTCTACCAGGGAGCTGGTTCTGCTGCCCAAGCACCTTGTAGCAGGCTCTGCAAGTACAGGCTGGCCCACTATCGTCTGTATGTAAGACTACAACAGTGCTCATCATTTTGTCTTAGGGATACTGAACTCAACACAGTGATCTGTATACTGTGACTGTGAGGTTTATTATACAGGCCTTCTCTCTAAAAAACATGCACAGATACTAAAACCAGAAAAACAGTACCACCAGTGGCATTTCCCAGTGTGTAGCTTATACTCATGCTCTAAGCTACACCAGTACTCTCTGCAGTCAGGAAGCATATTTGGAACCTCCCGAAATGGCTGGTTCTGCTATTGCTCCTTACCAGTTCAGCAGTCACACATATTCATCTTCAGTAAGATCTACAAATTAAAGCAAAAATATGTGTGTTCTGACTACTGTAGTATTATGAACATCTATCTGGAGATCCCACTTAAGCACACATAAGAAACAAGAGTATTTAATCCAATTTTTAAGATGTTTAAACCTTCTAATAAGTTATTCTACACATACCTACTTGATACAATTATTGAAATAATATGTGAAACTATTAGTCACATAAACTATCCACTTTTTTAAGATGCTTATGCCTTGGTTCAAAGCATAGGGCAGAATCTTTTAGCAGAAACAGTACTAAACAAAGAGCATTTTCCTGGGCTCCTTCTCCTGCATAATTGGGTTTGCCACTCCCCCATTCTTGTGTTTGCTCATGCTTCAGCAACTGATGAAGCAATATCAGACCTGCTGGTCACAGTGCAGAAACTCCAACTCTTCCCTCTTGGGAAAACCCTAGAACTTGCTTAAAGATCATCTATGACTGTTATTAATACAATCTATATCCAACACGCTACTCTCTGGAAGAAAATGTACAAAACAAATATATAAGTCATCTAGATGGTGATAAAAAAAGGTTTACAACCGTGTAAGCTGGTAGGTTAGGGACACACCTTTCTGTCACACTTCTTTAGACACTGACATGGCTCCTGAATCAGCGTAAGCCAATCATACAACTACTACACATATTTCAGTGTAAGTACAGCAGAGATGATAAGAATTCATCTAATTGGTAACAGTCACTTAACATCTGAAGAAAAGCAATTCCTAACTGGGTCGCTCTGCCACGGTATCAAGCAAATAACACACTGTGAACTCTATCTTGTTTATACTGACAACTATATTTATTTATTTTAATTCCAGCATGGCATGCTGTGTCTGCAAGGAATGTTAGCAACCTCAGGAATCATGACCTTCTCTAAACATAAAAGTACAGGAAAAGATAATGAAAAGAGTTGTGAACAGTTCACTAAAGTTAAAAAATCTTCTGCACCAAGGTAATTAGTATTCATGATATGAAGAGATAAACAAAACATTAAAAATTTAATGTGACAAAAAACTGAACTGCAAATTCTTGGTTCTCTTCAGAGAAATGGTGTAAACTTAGAATAGCCTTATATATAACTGGAAACACAGGAGAGAAACATTCCTTTTAAAAGCTGTTCAAGAGTTCTGTTCAAACTTTTTGTCATAGTTTGGAAGAAAAACGCTTCTTAAACAGATTAATATTGCTTAGCACGTGCTCTCAAGCAAAGACTGTGTGCAAGCTACTGAAATTTGTTATCCAATACACCTATTCAAATGTTTTATATTTATAAAAAAATCTCAAGCATGTATGTAAACTAAAACTCTAATCCATTTTTTCAGTATCTAATGCAAGCAAATGTATGTTTGTGGCAACCAAAGACAGGGAGCCTTTAACATTACTACAGAAAGGCTCAGAGGAAGGATAAGAGTAACACCATCTCAAGTGGTTCAAAAAAAACAAACCAAAACCCAATTCAATATAAATGATGAATTTCACATTTCTGCTAATAAATTCATGTTGGTCTTTTCATTTGTATATGCAAAGAAGTTATATGAGATTGTGTAAGCCACAGACAAACGATCCTCATCCTTAGTGTCTTTTGACACCCACCTCTCTTCCCCAAAAAACCTGCCAATCATGCACTCTACTAATGCAAAAGCAACAGTCAGTGATCACCAATACCTAAACTGTAGCCCATCAGTACCTGAACTCTGACCCATCAGTGCAAGTGTGGTGGTGGGGGAAACCTCCCAAAAAAACCTCCCACCAAACAAACAGAAAAATCCACAAGTCCTCCCAATCCCCCAAAACACAGAAATTCACTCCATTTATTACATGCAAAGCAGAGTTGATTGAATTCAGGATTTCACTGGCTTTTTGTAACCCTTTATACACACTTACTAAGTAAATGAATGAGTAACAAATGAATTTCTACTAGGTTTCCAATTAGAAATAACTTCATGAAGACATGGTACTAACTAATTAAGCTAGGCCTTCAATTTTCATAAATAAAGGCACCCTTGTCTCAATTACTACCACTGTTTTACAGTTTAATACACAACATTAATTTACCTTTCTAACATGCAAAGTCAAAAACATTTTTTACACAGTTAAATAGGAAACTGAAATGGCAAGTATTTTAAGCATGAAAAACAAAACAAGCAGCATCTTTATTTCTCAGTCTGATGACCAAGAAAAATATGCATCTGCAGTAAAGTTTAGCTTCTCTGCTTTGCTCCCCTTGAAGAAGAAACTGACTTAAGAATAAAGTGACAGTTATTAATTTAAGTAACTAAAGATTCAACAAAACTAAGGAGACTCCGAAGTTCTTTCCAACTGTATTCAAAAAATACAAACGAAAAGATAAAAATAATTTAAAAATAAGTAAGAACGCTTATAAACCATGTTCACATACTTACTCTGAGCCTGCAGCCATTTCCAAATAAGAAGTATCTGCTGTGTCAACCCCCAATGGGATCACTATGCTCATGACGTTCGTTTCTGATAAATTCGATTACTACGGAGTCCTATGCATTGGTATCCAAAACACTGGGGCATGCCAGCCACAGTGCTCATTGCAAACATCTAAGTGCATCCACAAACCCTGGTAAAAACAAAACAGAACATGCAGGAGACTGAGTCAGTTGATTTTAAAACCAGGCAATTTTACACCGCATTAATTTTAATAAAGAACTTATCACCTGTATCTGTCAGGCTTATTTCATTAGTTTTATTTTACACAGGCAAAAGGAGAGGAAAACACTGAATTTCAATTGTCTTTAAAAGTTAACTTCCAATACACTTCTTTTAAGACTGTGATGATCTTACTGTCTGAACTTAAAAATGTTATAAACTGACAAAAAATATTATCATTCAAATTTGTGATTCAAACCCCAGCATATCCAGGGAGATGACAGAGACTCGCTTTAATGGCAGATTTACCAAACCTGAAGTACATCTGCTTACTGCCCTATGCTGTCAAAGCCCAGTTGCTATACACCTTTCAACAAAAACCTGGTTGCAGAATTTTTCAAGCACATCTTAGCATTATTCACTTTTATTTTGTACTTTAAAAAAACCCCAACTACTCAATGTCTTAACTTCCATTCAGTATTTTTTAAAGCAAAATCATTCTAATGATTCACAATAATGAAAAATTTTCCATCTTATTTTAACAGATTGCCACTAAAAGATGTCACACCTTTAGTGTCACTTATAGGAGTTATTTTTTAAGTAGTAAAATAAAAAGAAACAGTAGTAGTTTTTAATTGTAGAGCAAAGCTACAGTCTGCTTGCCTTGCATGAGCACAGTGATTGCCAGCTTCTACCAGCCTCCCACTTCTCTTAGTGCACAGGGCAGAACACCCAGCCAAGTACAGGAGATGTAAACACCACCTCAGCTACTCACAGATTAGTAAACTAATGCACTTTTACACACTAATATAGACAAGGTTTTCCACAAGTGACTAGGTAATTGAAGTAAAATAGCCAAATAACTTCAGTACTTACACAAGGAGCAAATGCAAACTCCTTCCAAGATGTCAAAATTGTAAGAACACAAACCATTCACTTGCAATGAAGCACATACAGTGCCTACTAAATACACTCCTCTCATACCACAAAGTCTACAAAAGCCTAATAGTTTTGAGATCAACATATTTTAACATGCTTATCCTTGCCAAACACTAGATTGCCAAGAAAAAAACTAACAAGCCTCCAGTGTAAAACAGACTTCAGACAAGCACTGTGGAATTACACTTGATTTCTTCAGGGTGATGAAGTGGCACGTACAAGGCATCTCTAAAGTATGAGGTGGCAGCAAGTCTTCATTTTACCTCCTAAATTCTGTAACCCTACTGAAGTTTGGCAATTAACATAAGAACATGCAGAGATGTGCCTAAACCTAGAGTTCATTCTCCTTCTAGACAGAAAAAGTTGTGTTTTGGTCCTATTACACGAGACACCAAACACAACGAACTGGAAAGCAGTCAGGCCAACCAACCATAGGAGTATTCGGCTTTCCTCATTTAAACACCGAGCATTTTCTTACTAAATACCACAAATAACAAACTGTATCACTAGCTATGCATAAAATTAAGAAAAAACATACTACTTTCATGAATAAAGCAGAAAGAAAACCCCATTAAACCAAAAGCAGGTACTGAGTATTTTTCATAGCAGGCATGAAAAAACCCAAGCCCCTCCCAACAGTTTACATGAGCACTCATTCTGCCACCATATAGGTTCCTCTACTTGTAGGGTGGGACTCTGAAGAGCCATATCAACAACCTACAGGAAACATCAACTTACCATTTAGTTCTCTTCTTCTAAAAAGAGTAAAAAATATACCCAATAACTGAAAGGAAACCACACCATTTTTTAAGTCCAGGTACATCAGCTATCCCACGGTTAAGGGCTGTTCCATTACCACCTGCAGAGTGACCTATGCTAACAAAGCATTAGCATAATGCAGCTTTTATTTTATACCTCTTATCAGGTAACTCCAAAAAACCCCAGTTTTAGTGTTTCAGAGTAGGTCATACTGGACATCACTGCCTGGGATCAAGATCATCATTTAAGATGTTTCTTGCACTTAAAATTGCTTTTTGTGGTGGTGTCATTTTTTTAATAGCATTTTCTCTAGACACTTCTGGCCAGGTAGAGTAACAACTAAAAATTAACATAGGCAAAAATGCCCAGGAGACTGATGGAAGAAAGAACATGCTCAGACAGCTGCCCCATGGGCTATGACATCTCCAAACTTACCTAAAACCAACTGAAGTTACCCAATCATTATATATTCAAGTGATCTCCACTGTCAATGCAGAAAGAAGAGATCTGGTTACCAAATCTGAGAATCAACTGAAATTTGACATCTTTCTTAGAACTAATACAGAAAAAGAAGAGCTATGGATATGTTTTAGAGCAATGTATAGATTGGGAATTAATTGCTAATGCATGGCCCAATTAATGACAATCTCTGACAAAGCAAATACATCACCATTCTGGTAAAAAAAACCAAAAAAGAGGGGGAACACAGCCAAGACTAACTTTTTACCCTATGGCAGGCTATTCTGACCTTTGTCAGAATTCACTCAAAAATTCTAGTAGCCTGACCTAAATGGAATAAAAGCAGAAAATTGAGGAATCAAAATTTATTTTGCTAAATAGCATTAAACAGTTGTTTCATCTAAAAGGAAGTAGAACATGATGGTAATATTACTTCATTATTTTTTCCCACCCTTCATCACACACACAAAACCCTCTAATGCTTTTCCTTTGCCTACAGTTAAGTATGGAAGAATGGAGGCAGTCACCTGCTCACAACACCTACACAGCCAAGTTAACTCAAACAAATATTGCTCATTCTTTGTGAGTAGCCATCCCCAACAAATGCCTCTGATGGGGGTGGGGGGGATCTGGGATAAATTAATTATAATACACCCACTTATTACACAGAACTGCGACCTTGTATATAGGCCATCCATTTCTGAACACCACAGTGATACCAAATTGAGGATGATGGAAAACAATTATTTTCGGTCAAGTCAGAACCAGAAGCAGTCATGACACTAAAATATTCCCAGTATTTTTATAACTTCAGAAAGAAAATAACACAACCACTGGGGAACTTTATCTATCTTAAAAGTGACTGTTTATCCTTTGAAGCTTGATATTTTAGATGAGTCATAAAATACTATCTGCTGTCATAATTTGGTACTTTCCAATTTCTGCAAGTCCCAATCTATTTCAAGTAGTTATTCTTTCAGAACTCTGACAATCCATCATCCATGGCCTTTAGAAACTGTTTTCACAGGTACATCCACTGAAATAATTGACCAGGAGTAGAAAGAAGGGTGCTACAAAAGAAGTCTTCCTACAGTCCAAGCAGTTTATACACAATTTACTGTTTAAAAAAAGTCTTTCTTCAGCAGTACCTGAATTTGAATGTTAGGAACGCCACACTGGTTTGTGCAGTTAATTTCAGGGTCATACAGCTAAAAGCCACAACATAAAAACTGCTGGGCCAAAGTTCATTGATCAGCTCTTTCTGGGCAAAGTAACTTATTTACTGTACCCTAATTAACAAGAGTAGAGGTCCTCCAATTTTGTTCTAGTCCACTCTATTCTTCTAGTGATAATACACTCTAAGCTTTGAAAGAATTTTGGCAATTTCTTAGATTCACCAAATTTTCTCATTATCACCCTGCCTATATGAAAAAAATATTCCTTATTCAAATTAATTTTGCTTTTATTTAATTGCAGCAAAAGTTTATCTTGCCCTAATAGTACAATTTTCATCTTAAAACATAAAAAGCTTTCTGTTTAGTGTGGTTAAACCATTTATTTTGTGCAAGATCAACCTCCTGCCTGAAACCCATCACACTTCACCATTCACTCACACTGGTTTACACTTTCTATGGCACGTTTTCCCTCTAGAGAATACTAAGGGGATTCTTGACTTAACAGTTGTATCAAGTCTAAAATATCTGAAGCCCCATCATACTTCTCATGATCCATTTTATGACACGAGAACTCTTTTTTTTTTTTAAATTAATTGTGCTCTCACAACAGAGAAGCACAATACATTCCAAAATATTCATCTCTGTGGCTTTGTACAGAGAACATAATTTATGCATTAAACAACAGAAAATAACTTACATATTATCCCTGAGGTATTCCACTTACACAACATTAATCTGTGGTCTAACAAAGACCACATGATTCTTTTCTGCCACGTCCTTCTAAGATCAACTGTGTCACATCACAAGAGAAAACCTTCTCACTGGTACACAGCAGAGGAAAAAAACCAAATTCAGCTCTTGAATCAGAAGGTAAATTGTAATCACCTGAAGCTACATCAGTAGTTTTGATCCTAATCAATACAGGATCCAAACATTCAAAATGAAACCCACTTGCCATGCTCAGATGCTGGCAGAGGGAACTCCAGGCCTGCTTATTATCAGCATTATCTTTCTCCTCCTACTTTCTTCTTGTAGGACCATCAAACTCTACATACAACAGACTCAGGAAACAAGCAGATGACAGATCACCCAGACAGAGAGCGCACTTGAAAAATAAGAACTTGGAAGTGTAGCCAAACTGTCCAGATGACTCCAACAAGGTTTCATAATCCCAGCTACCAATCATCCTTTAAGTGTCAAGAGTCCAGACAAATTCTTCCAATGCATTTTACATGTAAGTTTCTTTTTGTTTAAGTTTTTACCCCCAAGAAGGCAGAAAAAATATTTTTTTTCAACATTTACCTACTTTCACTTCTATTTTCTTTTACAGATTTAGAAATTGAGTTCCCAGTCCTCACATTGAAACAGAAAGTAACAATATAAATCTAATCAGAGAACTCTAACTTACCTTTATTTTTACTACTCATGAAGCATATTTTTCAAGTCAGAAGAAACCAAGCAGTACTTGCTGTACTGTGAAAGGTACAGTCATTTGCTACACTGGTAGCTCACCTCTGCAAGATATTTAACCTTTTTTAAGAAGGGAGAAGAAAGGAAATAGGACTAAGAAGCCTCCTAGAACCCACACTGTATGTCTAAGAATACTAAAGCTCTCATCTAGGTGCACAGACACAAAACTTCTCATAAAAATCAAAAGTAAGAGGCAGTGGCACCACCATAACAACTTGTTTGCCTTAATAAAAGAAAAAATTCCCCCAAAAAATTAATATTTCAAGATAATTTTACAATAATACTATTTATAATACTTACAATAATATTTTTAATTACAATCCACAGTTACCTCTAACACTACAAAAAACAAAAAAGGGAAAGAAATTTAATGAAAGGTGGTTTTACTATTCTTCATGCATCTGACAGCTTTTTACACAGATGGTGTCAGTGTTGCTTGTTTTTCATTTGCCAGTAATCAATTTTCAGATTTGTCATGTGACAAATACAAAAAGCAAACAGCATATAAAAGTCACTGAAAATACATTCACTACAGGAATTAGAAAAAGAATTCAAGCCAAGGTGCAACATAACATTTGTTTTCTAATTTATAAAGGGACATCAGTGAAATCATGAACTGAGCTTAAGATTAAATTACATCCTAGCTCAAATCTAAGTGTTTTCTCACATACACAGAAGACTACACTAATTTGATTGTTAAATCACTTCAAGTTTCACATCAGTAGCCATTACAAAAATACTGAGTCTTTTGTTACAGTTTTTATGACTTCAATATACACCCGAAGTTCTCAAAGAATTTTTTTGCCAATTCCATCCATCAGTCATCACCCATCGACAATTACAAGATTAAAAAAAATAGGTTTTTGATAGTTTAGATGTTTCAAGACTTGGGAGATTTCATCACAGAACATCTCTGCAAAGAGAATTACCACGACCTCCCTAAACACAGAATTTTAAGGACAAAAATCTAATTATAATCAGCCTATAATTAGGCTATTTAATGAGAGGAAACAGTGCTGGTTTAATGTAAATTATTATTTAGATTTTATGCTGCTGTATGCAACATTACCTCGAAATCCTTAACTAATGTCACTACAGAAATATTAATATACTAACAAAAATACCATCTCTATACTTCGTCTACTCTGTATTTTCAAAGTCCATGTAAAAAGTACACATAACTAGAGCTGAAAAACATTAATCAAAACCTTCTAACCTATCTATGTATAACAACTATCTTCCCCTTAAACCAAATGATGTAACTGTAAATACATATTAAAAATACATAAAAGGTTGAGGTGATAATTTGCCCATATGTAGTAAACTAAGCAACTGAAATGTCTGAGAATTATCAGCCCTGACCCCTTAAAAAGTTATAGCCTTATGCATTTCCCAAAGTTTAAGCAGTGCTTTAAGCACCTCATGTTTAGGCAGTGCTTATTTCCCCTGAGCACAAGTACAGAAGAGACTCTCTTTCCTAAACTGAGAGTACTGACAAATTCCTTGCCTCACACCCTTACAATCCAGGCAAAAAATCAGTAACCATTTCCTGGAGCAGCATTATCAGAATACACAGAGTGTATATAAAGGCTCATTTTCACAGGACATGCACAAATCTTAAGGGAATTACCTTGAAACAACCAACCAGACCTGTATAGTCAATTTTCCACTTGAGCACTGACCAAGGAAGAAGAGGAAGGGGTAGACTTACAGATAAAAATAAATCAGAGTTAAAACACCAACTATCTGCACGACAGTCTTGAGTCAAGCAAGACCCTCCAGTTCAACCAGCACACAATGCTAATCCGGTTGGAACTTCAAGTCAGCTGGAATGTAAAAGCAATCTACAGCACTGAGCCCAAACCAAAACTCTGAACTTCCATTTGCTCCCAGTAGAAAATTCATGGTACTATGAGTCCAGGCTGGCTCCAGAGTTACAAAGGATCACTCTGAAATTAATTTCCCATCTCAACAGGGTCTTTCAGGCAAGGTGCAAAGAGTTCCAAAAGAATATTACTGCTTTCAGACCTCTGCTGATTTCTGCAGATCTTAGCATTACTTGCTAATACAAGTCATCTCAGGTAATAAAGACAGATGACCAGAAGGTAGTATTCTGTTTTATTGTGTTTTATTACCAGAGCATGCATCTTTTCTATGTGTAAGGTGCATTTACTGAGAATGCAACATAAACATTCTCCTCCTCCCTCCCTCCAATTACATCATATGTGTACACATGTTTTGCAATCATGAGCAAAAGCAATTGTTGTCATGCTTTCCTTCAGATTTACAGGCCAACAATTTTAACCTGTGGTCCTGGGAACCACCCCTGTCCACAAGAAATCCACAGGAACAGACATAAGGAAAGTCAATACACCTATGCCCTAACACAACCTACACAGGAGAAATTTAAGTAAAAATGCACATATCAATAGTTTGTCACAGTCCACACACACACTGTGGAAAGTACTGTCCTGAACTGTCACAGAGCCAACAAACTGAGCTTTCATACTTGGTTTCCCTGCCTGTGTTTTTTTGTTTGTTTGTTTAGTCCCTTTTTCGTTTTTTATTTAAACTTTTTATTTTTTTTAATTGGGGGAGGAAAAAGAGAGTAAAACACTAAGATTTTACTAAATAAAACTGTATGTTTTGCTAAACTGCTGCTTTTTATACTGCTCTGAGCATTCATGTCTATACAGCAGTTGGGTGATTTGCAAAAACAGTGATAGACACTGACACTTTAATGGTGTACTCTAAATATCCTTCAAATAGTGAACTGCATGCTGTGTGTATGTGTATATATATCCACGTAGAAGCACACAAATCTAGAAAAAATATGCAGCATACATATAGTTAGCACAAATACACCTATCAAAGTAACCAATACGTGTTCATTGCTGTCCGTTTCTAAGGAGGTCACACCTTGAATCAGACCTAGAAGCAGAATACATGAATAAATGACTCATCTTACCCACAGGAAGTTTTCTCTGTTTCCCCTGACATGCTCCACAACTGTACAGATTTTGCTAAGAGATCAGGATGGATATCCAGTTTCCAAATGTTACACCACTGCAGCTGCAGTATGAACTGTGCAGGCTTAGAAACAACTCTGAGTCCAAATTCAGACCTTTGCTATTGTTTGCTGCTTTCTATGGTAACAGGTAAGTTAGCAGTTTACTTCTAATTCATGCTGAGACAAAAAAGAAAGGGGAGTAGCGAAAATAAGACACAATAAGGACACTCAAATATATATAAATTAGGATCTATTAATGACCAACTCCTGCGAATCATACAGAAGAAACAACTTGTTCTAAAAGAAATCTGGTTTTCTATGTATTTTGTAGTTTGTGCCCAAACATTCCCACCGACCTAATATTCTCTATATACCTCTCACAGCAGTTATCTTCCTCCTCATCTTCCTCATCACAATATTAACTGCTTCCAGCCTCACTCACAAGGCCCTCAATAACCTCCCATGCTCTCACAGCAACCTACACAGTCAGCAATCACACATCCATCTAACTTCCTTATCAAGCGCCCTGTCAGACAGCCAAAAACCCCAAAAAAATACCAGCTATGTGCTGGTTGAAATTACACACATGACAGATAACGGGTAAAATCATTAGGCTTCCTCTCCCAGCTTCTCCCAGGACACTGCTCGTAGCTGCTCCCATCCCCTTTAGGATTTTCATTAAGCTTCAGGCTGCTCCATGGTACTAAGTTCCTAACCCTATCAAATTTCTGTTTTATTACATTACTGGTTGTATTGACACAGACCCAGTGATCACCAGACCAACCTGCTTAAGAAACATTGCTACTACAACCAACTACAAGGTAGGACTCCTCCTCCAACTTTGCTTTTGAAACAGTGCCAATACAGAGCAAGAGCAAGCACAGTGCATTAATGAGTTCATTAGCACAGAATCACGGAACAGCCTGGGTTAGGAGGGATTTGAAACATCATCCAGTTCCAACCTCACTGCCATGGGCAGGGACACCTTCCACATCAGGTTGCTCAGGGCCCCATCCAACCCAGCCTTCAACACTTCCTGGGATGAGGCATCCACAACTTCTCTGGGCAACTTGTTTTGGCCTCCTTATGAACATCACGAGACAAATGCAGGACCTTAAATTCAAAGACCTCTGTCACATTTGGAATGATAGCCAAACTTCATGAACTGGTCCTGAGTTTGGGATCTAGAACAAAGAGACAAAAACCCCTGCCTCCTCCATGGTACCCAAGATTTATGCATAAAAGCCTTGAGTACCAATTCTTCAGTACACAGCTCATGCATTACACAGACTGTAGCCTATAAAGAGCGAGCCACCCTTTCAAGTATAAACCCAGACTCAGTCTGCCAGTTTAGCCAAGTTTCTGCCATACAGAAAAGCTGGTTTCCCCTGGAGGAAGGCTACTTTCCCTACACTATCTGGTCCAGCAGTGCTGCTCCTGTGCATTCCATGACGGAAAGCGGTATCTCTTCCTCAAATATTTATGCCAGTCCCTTAAAACACACAAGACTTGCCCTTACCTCTTCTCTCTCTTCACTCCTTTTCTTCTCTCAGTGGAAGTTAGACAAAATATGGGACTAGGAAGAGAAAAAGAATGAGTGATAGAAAGGAAATAAAGGTAAAAGCAGTTAGAGAAAGAGTAAGGATTAGTTTATTGAACAGAAATCAAAGAAGCAGTAACCAGAGATATACAGACCAATACCATGCTTCGAGATTTTAGACATTGTATTTACAGAGCTCAATACCCAAGATTGAAAATTACCTACCAACTGCTTCATGTCTTCAAGTTTACTAAAGACCTGCAGTACCTTGTAAAATAAATCACACACACAAAGGCCTTTCCACTCAAAAATCATCAGTTATTTGAGCTGGAGAGTCAAGGAATTGCAAAATACAAAACAAGTACCACACGTGAGAAGAGTAAGAGAAAAAAAATACTTTTTGGTAGCAATATTGCTTATTGCTTAGAGAAGTATGTATTAGCTACCTAACATTAGCATGCTATAGTATATCACTGAGAAATGTAAAATTCCTTCAAAGAAAAATTCAGAAGTTAAGAAAACAAGTAGTTTCCCAGTAAAAAGACCTCGGTTTTAAGTCATTCTTTGTGTTAGCTATTTTACTCCAAACGTTTATTTCTCCTTCTACCAGAAAATGATAAAAAGCTGTTGATTAAACTTATACAAAATGCCTCTGTGTGACTTACCAATTACTCACCAAGAAAACATTTACAGCTATTACCCTAAACTATTATTCTTGACAAACATCTGAATATATAATGCATTTATGCAAGTATATACAGTCCAAATTCTCTAAGAATATAAGTCATGCCTACAACTGTAATGGCTAAGTAAACTTATTTTTTATTAAATACAACAGTATATCTCATGGTGATTCAATCACTGGGAGCATTTAGTCACCAATATTCCCTCAAGAACTAAGGCTTTTGGGGTGGAAAAACACACAGCTAAAAATATATATTTGTATTACCTTCAACAATCTAAATATTTTGCCAGCTTCATGTCATCAAATAAACTAATTAATTTGTTTTGTCTATGTTGCTCAGTAAGATGTGGGAGTCTGCTGTAATTATTAGCTACCTACTACAGAAAAAGTAAATTATTTCAAGTCTGACATTTCAGCTGAGTATGTTTCTGTTTTGACATGTTTTCATGTAGTAGATTCCAAAAAACAGTTCCCCTGTTTTATCAGTAGCATTTGATTTACATGAACAGCTCAACAGTGCTCCTACTTTGATTTGTGGAAGCAATTTGGAGACATTCACCTAATTGCTACACTTACGCCTAGGAATCTAAACACAAGCAAGTCAGAAAGTCACACTCTTTCAAACACAGACTTTTAATTCTTTCTAGCAGTTAGAACTCTTTTGTGTTATTTTAACCAGAGTTCAACCTGGATTGTATTTTTTGATAACAACTTGGCAGTATTTCAATGTTCTTCACAAAAATTTGGGGAGGAAACTGGCAAGTAGTAGTGAGAGAACAGACTGGGGGGAACTAGAACATGTTCAAGGACAGATAAAAAAATACAAAAGGGTAAGATCAAAAGATCCTTCCTATTTTCAAGAAAACAAAACCCAATTTATTTCCAAATTGCAAATATCTTGCAAAATTTTAATATCTAGGTTAAGTAATTTAGATTCCATTCATTTTAACTCTATAACTTTGTGTTGTCAATGGAGATTTCAGTATGTGGTTTTAATTGTAGTAACAGAGACATAAAACACATAATCTTTGAATAAACACAAAGAAATTCTGCCCAGCAATGGACGATCAATGCACAGTTTTTAATTTTCAATACCACTGCCACATAGAAGGGGACAAAAAGATACAGTATTTGGTTTTTATTTGTCTTTCAGCACAGTAGATGTGATTGGAAAGTAAGGCAGTAAAGAACATTAAAAAAAACCAACATCACAGTCATTCATAAAAATCCTGCATAATGATATTACACATTAACATCAAGCATTCCTACCCAAAGCAAAAAAGAAAAAAAAAATGAAAATAATTAGCTGAATTACTTGGTAAAGCATCTGAGAGAGAAACTGTACCCTTATAACCAGTAAAATAACTATTGTATTGTTTATCAGCTGTATATAAGGTATTCACATTTCTTTCACTGTTCTGGAATTATAGGTCTGGAAACCAAACGAGAGGTGTAATCTCTCTGTACCTTCCTCAAAAGCTATAAATAAGTTGTAATTCTTAAGTCTTCACCTTCAGTTTAAGCACAAGCAACTAAAAACATTCCTTATTGGAAAAGTTTCTTTAAAACAACACCTAAAACAGGATTAACTGTCTAGACAAGGAATATCATCTGTCTTGTGATATGGTTTTAAACAAACCCCATTATAACCATTCTAATTAGGAGTTAGGTCCCTTTGTCTACTCAAGGCAAGCCAAGAGCTTGTTAAAAAGTATCTTTAGCCCTCCTCAAATTAGAAGAGTTAAAGAGTAATGAACACCAGACCAATTTTAGAATTCAGAACTGCACAGGGTAAAAGATCCAAACCTACCATCCTGCACACCATCTGAACTTCTCAACTGGTCAATACAGGCTGTTTCATCAGTTTCTATGACTGACACATAACACTGATCCACACAAAATCCTTGCCTCTGAATTGGAGAGACATGAATGTGACAGATGAACCCTTTGGTGGACAAGGAACTGGCTGGATGGTTTCACTCCTAAGAGCTGCGAGCTGTCAACAGCTCAATGGCCAAGTGGAGACCAGCGCTGAGTGGCATTCTGGCATTCCGCAGGAATCGGTACTGGGACCGTTGCTCTGTTGGGAATATGGACTGAGTGCACTCAGCAAGTTTGCTGATCACATGAAGCTCTTTGATGTGGTGGTCAACATGCACAAGTGAAGAGATGTCATCCAGAGAGACCTTGACAGGCCTGTGTGAACCTCATGAAGTTCAGCACAGCCAAGTGCAAAGTGCTGCACCAGTGTCAGGGCAATCTCAAATACTAATACAGGTCGGGCAGAAAACGGATCGAGTGCAGTTCTAAAGACAAAGACTTAGGGGATGTTGGTTGATGAGAAGCACAACACGACCCAGCACTGTGCACTTGCAGCCTAGAAAGCCAAGTGTCCTAGGCTGCATCAAAAGCAGTGCGGCAGCAGGTCCAGGGAGGTGATTTTGTCCCTCTACTCCACTGGAGCACTGTGTTCAGCTCTGGAGTCCACAACACAAGAAAGATGTGGACCTGTTAGAGCAGATCCAGAGGAGGCCGCAAAGATGATCCAGAGGCCTTGGCATAAATCCCATTAAGACAGGCCGAGAGAAGAGGGTTTGTTCAGCCAGGAGAAGGCTCTGGGAACACCTCAGTGAAGCCTTTCAGTACCTAAAGGAGGCTTCTGAAAAAAGATGGAGAGTGACTTTTCACACGAGTAGACAGTGATAGATAGGACAAGGGGGAACAGCTTTTAACTAAAAGATGAGAGATTTAGATGAGATGTCAGGAAAAAATTCCTTACTGTGAGGGTGCTGAGACACTCAAACAGGTTGCCCAGAGAAACTGTGGATGTCCCATTTCTGGAAGTGTTCAAGGCCAGGTTGAATGGGGGTTTGAGAAACCTGATCTAGTGAGAGGTGTCCCTGCCCATGGGATGGGGGCTGGAACAAGATGGTTTTGAACGTCCCTTCCAACTCACACCATTCTATGATAAGGGGACCAACGACAGATTATAAACCTTCCCTTTTAAGTACAATAATGTCATTAAAATCTAGACTTATCATCTCGTCTTTGAACTTCATGGCAATTTATTTTTGTGTTGAAGATATAAAAGTAAATGATTACCTAGATTATGATGCCATAAAGTACACAAAATGCAACTGCAAACGAGAATAAAATAAAAAAACTTTCCTTAACCTGAGCCCACAATATGAAATTTTAATATCTCCGCTACTGAAAGTGTAGCTTAAAATTAAATTCTAAAACTAGGAACAATACTATTTTGGCAGATGCCTGATTTGCAAAACTGCTGGGCCCTTCCAAGTCTCACCTCGGTTTTACAACACTGCATCACCATCTCAGCAGTGTATGGACTATCACATGAAAGGAGACAGCACTCTTGCTACACAATATGCAAAACCAATACATTCCACTTGCAGAAAATACAACCTGTGTGCTACTACAATATATTTTTCACTTGCACTTTTCAAACACATAACTTGAATGGACATTGTGATTTCCCATAGTTCTTACCAATGTTTCAATTTTAAAAAATAAGATAATCAAACACTTAAATCAGGCATTTTAAAAAACGTACGTTTTGTTCAACAAAATTGTCTTCAAAGGCTTACAGATAACCCTAATTATTAAAATTTTCTAACCACCAGCAGAGCTTAAAATCTTGCCTGTTTCATTAATACATTAATATCTGCAAAAGGAAATAAAAATAATCTCAGTGTCTCCTAGCAAGTATATGAAATCTTGAAAAGGTTCCTTTTAAATAACTTGTTTGTTATGCCTTAAAGGTAACAAGAGTTTTTCTTTGAACACAACTGCAGAAGGTTTTTTCTGTAGTATGAAGGTCATGAGCAGAATTTTGGATCTTCAAAGACATTAGGTTAACTTTTGTGGGCACAGTTCTTTGGTTACTAAGAAAACGTGAACACTGAAGTAGAGAGAAGTTTTCCATTTTACACCATTGAAAAGCCCACTACAATTACTATTTTAAATAATCCAGAATTTGGAAGAATTTAAAAGTTTGTGTTTTTTTCTTAATCCACATTCTACATTTGCTAAAACTTTTTTTTCCCCACAGATATGTCTTAAGTTTCATTCTTAACAATAAATCAAAACAACTACTTGCACAGTGCAAACATTTAAACACTGTACCTGTCCAACAAAATTTGCTTTTGAGAGATTCACAAATGCTCATCTGTATGGAAGTCTCAAGGCCAATAACATAGATGCAGTTCTTTAGGATCACTCCAGAAATCTAAATTGGGTTCTATTTTATATCTTCACTCATCTACATCCCTCCTACCAGATTTTATTAAAACGTCACATGACAACAGCAAAATACTTTCATTAAACCTTCACTTGCATTAATCTAGTTAGAATAATACTAAGATTTCACAATTACATACACCACTCCTTAAATCAGTCCCACAAATAGTCCTTACTAAAATTAGTATTAGCATGCATGCAAAATTAAGACTGTCCTTAAATCAAACCGAGATCAGACCTGGAGAAACACTACAACCTTAAGTGCCACACTGATTTCTGTATTTCTGTTGCTTTCCAACACAATATTAACAGTGGTATGTGCTGAAATTGCCCAAGAGGAAATTAGGAGCTGCATTACCTCAAAGTAACCTAAAGAGGTTACTTAGTCCTAAGAGAAACTTTCCCCAGATTTAGTCTAAAGAGTCTATTATTTCTCCTCTGGAATTTCCCAGATGGCAAAAAAATCTCACCCAAAAGGCTAAGTGAAAGAGAAGCAAACTTTCCCTTCAGATATGAAAAGCTTCATGATACATAAATGGTTTGATAACTCCAGTCCATATTATTGCATTTGTAACACAACGTTTCTCAAACAGAAGTCTTTAAAAAGAAATGAAATTTAGATTTCAAACCTTCCTTCTTTCAAGAAGTTTGCATTAGTTTTGCAGGCAGGATATGTCATTCTTTATGAATATATACATAGAAACATCAGTGGAGTACAAAATAAAGTAGAATTTGTTTTGTAGTGTTGTCTCCTTAAAACAAATCACAAATCTGTTTTTACAAATGGAGAAACTGAGTCACGAAGGCAAACTGACTCATTAAAACTCACAAAGGAAAACTCTGAAGATCTCTAAATTCCCAAGAGGTTTTTAGTGCACAAAATTTGGCAATCTATAAAACAAGCCGTAAAATTTGAAAATTAGTATTTTTGGTTTTATTTCATTACTCCCCCATCACTTTCTGTAAAGTGTACAAAATTCTGTTCTCCTAATTGTGAATCAGATGTCTGCTTGAGAACATGACTGAGGCCATGAAGAGCTGCAGAGCTGTACAGCCCTCTAGGTCATAATATCAGAAAAAAAAATCAAGAACAGGAGTTTTCAACCTAGGGAGAGGAAAGAAAAAGGCAAAAGGTTTCCATAAAGGCCAATATACTCTTTGGACTTTTATATATGTACTTTTAAACAAACAGAGTAAGACATGGTTTATGAAAAAAAACAACCATATCTTTATAAATAAAAATGATAGGAGCATGCATTACTGGAGAATTAACAAAATGCCTTAGACTTTGGCCTCAAAACACACTAAAGGTGTGCATTAATAACACCCTAGAAGTCTAATTATCTTACTGTTCAACTTTAGGTACACTTTAACCACACATCAGTGCTTCTAAATGGTATCTAAATTAAAATTTTTCAGAGATTGAAGACAGTTTTTCCATTTCAATGCCTCACTTTTGATTGCTTAAATCCAGAAGGTTCTAAAGCAATATTGGAATAGGAATTCATATCTCATTAAGGATGAGATTAAAGATAGGCATTAAAGAAAGTGAAATTTTTTTTTATTGTTTCTTAAAACATACAGTTGCAGCCTCCATAGTATGTATCAGAGTACACTACACCAACTACCAAATAATAAATCCTTGTGACCTCCCTTCCCCCCACTCAAACATATTTATAGTGGTGATACTAAAAGGTTCATATTTCATTTAGGAAAAAAATTAGAGCTTATGAACTGCACCTTCTCTCAACATTTGGATGTGTATTACCAAATACACAATTTATACAGCAACATACAAAATAAATTGAAGAAAAAACGTAATGCCAAGATTACGTGGTAAAAGAAATTTCGCTTCTTAATAAAGTAACAGGTTATAATCCTGCATGCATTATTCCTTTAAGTTCATTTTGTATCCCCACACTAGGAATACATGGAATTACTACACTGATGTCCAGCGAAGGTGTTTCCTGGAAGGTGAACATGACGTTCACAAATGTGCTTCCACAAAGAATTTAGCTTAGTGATCTTAATCCACTACTTGTGTTGATAAATATTACTGATTTTGTGTCGTTAACAGGACGGACAGATGTACAGTGTCTATCACAAACGCAGGGGCTTTTCCAAATTATTAAACTGACATACATATTACCTTACAGCAACATATACACACCCCTCGAAGGAGCTGCTTGAGTCTGTTGCCTCTTTCCACCCCCCTTCTCCCCGAACAGAGTGGTCTCGTTCACTTGCCTTTCACACACATAACCAATAAAATTAATCAGCTGGAACACAGCATTTTTAAATCGTAGTAAAGTCAAGAGATGTTTTGTACGTTATTTGAAGGAAACAGCCTTTTCATTTAAACATAGTAAGACTCTAATATGCTGCAGACAAACGCACTGCATGGGGTGTGGAGGACCCGAGCTGATTAGATTACCACAACATCAGCCTGAGGCCGCCATTTTTAGAATCTCTAAAGGACAAAAGAGGGAAATTAAAAAATTTGCTCCACATTTTTTTAAAAGTAACTTTAAAAGTATAGTGATGATTATCAATTAATCATGCATTGTAACTGAAGCCATGCATATCTCTTTCTTTTCACCGATCTGAGCCCTGAGTAACAAAAACGCTTCATTATTATTCTTTTAAGGTAGTGTAAATAAACAGATTAAAACATTCCTAAATCTAGATGCAGCACTGAACTTCTGCTTTTTACGACACGTAGTATGTACCGTTTCAGGGGACCTCAGGGCTTTCAAACAGCGCACATTCCCTAATGGCCGAGTATAGGGGAATACAGGACCTTTATAATCAGGCTATATTATGTTTCTCTACCCTATTTAGCACCACACAGTGAACCGTTTGTTTTTCCTCCCCTATGTCTGCAGCAATAGGGCCTAACCCACCAATACTTATCGCTTCAAGAGAGAGACTGAAATATGCCACCCAGGGAACACGAACACCGGCTGCAGAAACTAAAGCAAGAAAGGGATGCACCAGTGTAACTACTCACAGCCTGGAGAAAGGGGGTGGGGAGAACGATCCCCTTTTAAATTGGCACAGAAACTCCTGGGGACTGCTCTCCGTTTGTCCAGGTTACACCTCGAAGCGGAGATATTAACAGGGAGGGAGGCAGGGAGGCGGGGGTGTGGAAGGCAGAGAGATTAGGCCTATAACGAGCCATTTTAGTACCACAAAGCAAAAATATACAGGATGGAGGAAAAGAATAGGCTTCCCCAAGCTTCGTAAAACTCAATACGCAGTCCCAATAAGGCACAAACCCGTTCTGAAACCCGCCAGCCCAAGGAAGCCTATGTTGTCACATAATAGCTCCTTCTGGCTCATTTTCCAAGCATAATGCATAAATCTGGCGTAACTGCCAAAAAATTCTCCTCAGCTCCTCCAGTTACAGTAACCCGCCATATTCACAAGATATAGCGACAGCCTGCCATTTTTTAACCAAACCCCCACAAAAGGAAAACCAAATTCAAGGCAACTTAAACAGAAATTAAACACATTTCATGGTGGGAAGGAGTTATACTCGCACCGAGGGTAATGAGACGTTCCCGTCGCATTTCATTCCCTTTCTGCCACCCCCCCTCCCCCAAAGCACCCACAGCAGAATATGCTGATAATAACCAAAGACTCACCTGTAATGGTCACAGGCCAGGCAGCAGGACCCCTCAGCTGAGCCCCTTCTCTATCCCAACCAAAACAATGCAACAGCCCCACTGCGGATATCCCTACCCTAGACAGGACTCAGCCCTCAGCAGGCTCTAGTAAAAGAAAGAAAAGGGAAAGAGGAGACCCCCCCTCCCCCCAAACCTAGCTCAGTGTGCAGAACCCTACAGGGACCAGCTCAGAGGCGCCCTTGCCCTGGGACCTGTGTACAAACCCCGCTGCTGCCGCCGCTGCTCCCGTGCCTCCCTCCCTCCAGCCTCCTACGCTCCCTTCTATGTCACTGCCTCTCTCTGGGAAAATGGCGTCCGCTCTCCCCTCCCTCCCCCTGCACGGGGCTCACCCGCCCCGCCTGACAGGGGCAGGGTTACCAAGGCGAAGCCAAACAGCCGCCATTTTACTTACGGGCCCGGAGCGCAGCCCGCGCCCGCCGAGCCCTCAGTGTCCATTTTACAACACGGCTGAACAGCTCGGGGGGTCTGGGCGCGGCCGCGGCACTAGACTGCGGCAGGGGCTGGGCAGGGGGGCCGTGAGGAGGGAAGTAGGGCAGCGGAGGAGGGGTGGTTGCAGCGGGGGCTGGCGCCGGGGGCGATCCGCAGCCCCGGCGGCGCAGCCCGCGCGGGAGGGGCGGGGGCTCCGTCGCGGCCTGTTGTGGGGCCGAGCGCGGGCGGGAGCGAGGATGTCTGAGTCAGAGCTGCATCCTCCGATGAACGAATGCCAAAACTGCCTCCTCGGCCGCTCTCCCCCACCCCGACCTCCGGCTTCTTCCTCACGACCGTCGATGCTCTCGGCATGCATGCTCTTTGTGAACCTTAAACTGAGCACATTTTCGCCACAAGCTGCGCGAAAAGCCGGACAGACCCGCCGGATCTCAGACACGCAGAGGAACTTACTGAGGGGCGGGGAAGAGGGGGGCGAGCAAAGAGCGGGAGCTTTGGCCGACACCCGCTCAGGAGGTTTTGACTGAATCTCTCAGTAAGACACTCGAGGCTGAGAATCTTCCCCGAAGCGTTTAGGACTCATATATAAGGCAAGTGGGAGAGAGCTTCTTTCCTTAAAGCAAGTGGGACAGCACAACGCGTTCTGCGGGGAACGAGACGAGCAGCGAACGAGCCTCATTTGCCCTTTAGGGAACAGCGCTCAGGAGCAGGAATAGCGTGCTTCCATCCGGACCAGCGGCGCTGGCAAAGCCAGGAGCTCGCTCAGCGTTTCGGGGCAGATGCAGCTTCTGCCATTTATACAAGCCCTTCTTCCTGCCACCATATCTCCTCCCAGGTCCCCGCTCTGCCCGCACGCCGCCCTGTCTCCCATGCCCGACTTCAGCCCCTCCAGCGATACGGCTGTTTGAGGGAGGGGAGGCGGCGGCTGGGGTTTCATTCGACGCCCACCAGGGGCTGAGCGAGCCTCCTTCAGTGCGCAAACTCGGGGCACCAGATAAAAGCTGGGCTGGCAGCTCTTACCCTGCCTCGATGGAGCCGCAACATTCGGGTGACTGGAGAAGCAGTTAGCAGCAGCGCCATAGACTAGCGTCCCCCCACACCTTGAGCACAGAGAGTTTGGGGCTCTAAACAGCTGCTGCTGCGGCAGGAGGGAGCCGAGGTGAAGGGATCTGCTAGCTGGTTGGACGCAGAGGAGGCGGCTGTAATGGGGCATTAAGTCTAAGGGAGGAGGGGGGGCGATTAAACGTCTTGTGATCATGGCGGAGTCTATGGGTATTTTTTCCTGTCTAACTCTTCTGTGCGTGTGTCTCTTGTTTCTTTCTCTCTCTCTCTCTCTCTCCTTAGGGCGCTTGGCTGGGGCTGCTCGCTCGGGTTCTGCCTGTTGTTGCGCGAAATGGCGGCTGGCGTCTTGGTGGGTTTGGTTGTCGGTTTTTTGTGTAGGGTTGCCTTTTTTTTTTTTCTCCTCTTCCCCTCCTATTCCCCTCCCCGCACTTGTGCCTTGGCTGCGGCTCCGCAGCGAACCGCGGCGGAGCTCGAGTCAGGAGGGGGGCGGGAGCGGCGCGGCAGCCAATGGCCGGGCCGGCTGGGGTGGCCCGGCGCGCCCTGATTGGCTGGCGCTGACATCATCCTGCAGCAGGGGCAGCCGCAGCTGGGCAGGGTCGGGAGCTGCCGGGGGAGGCAAAGGGAGAAAACGGGCGCCATGATCCCAGCGCCAGGGAGGAACTCCGCGGGCAAGGCGTCCGCGAAGAGCTGGTGGAAAAGGAAAGGAGAACCAGGCCTGGGCTTCTTCCCAAACAGTGCTGGGGCTGTGCGGAGAGGAGCGGGGGAAGAGCGAGAGGGGAGCAACTCGTGTCTGCCTTTGTAACTGCGTCAGTACAAGATGGCGCAGGGTGTCCCTGGAGAGGGAAGGGAGTTGCACGTCCGCCGGAGGTCATGTGACCGCGTTGCATTCCTGTGGGGTTTGGCTGCGGACCAAGCTGGCTTAGGCGGCGGCGGCTGCCCGGGACAGCCCGGGCTTCCCCCCCTCCTCCCGCACCACGCCGTCGGTCCCGCGCTGCTTCCCTTCCCCCATCAGCCTTGTGCACGAGGGTGTAGCTGCTGCCGAGGAAGGTTCTCGCTTCTCTCCTTACTCTCCACCCACCTCCAGGGTGTAGCTGCTCTCGGGGGAAGCTTTCCATTCCGCCCCCTCTCTGCGCAAGGCTTTACCCACCGCCAGGGAAAGTTCCCCCTGGGCGCCTGCTGGCTCCGCCCGAGCGTGGGAGCCGGGTGCGCTCACGGTGGTGCCCGCCCGGTGCGAGGGCACTCTGCTCCCGGTCAGGCTCCCGGGGTCACGGAGTAGTTCCTACCGAAACAGTCGGTTTAAGCGATGTTTAAATGACCTCATTAAAGCCGCTGAGGAAAACGCACAGGCTATGCGGAGTTGTTCTTCTGACGAGGAGGTCGTGGCTGCTCCATTGTTGCTCTGCCGGGAGTACTGGGCGGGGGGGCCAAGGGAGAATCTGCGAGGTGTTCGTGACTTTATTCTGTTTGAACAGGAAAAGTGGATCGCTGTTCTTTTATTTGTGTGTTGTTGGATCCCGTGGTAGGGAGTTGAGCAGCTTTTCTTTTGTGTGTATTCAGAAGTCAGGTCACAGTGGCCTGTTTCTGTAACACAGGAATTGATGTATATACTTAGTGCAGATGAAAACTGTGGTTTGCGAATATTGTGAGGACTCCCCATGTTGTACTTTCTGAGGTTCATAGGCAAATGAACTCGTTACACAGGTCTGAGTAGGCTTGGAAGATTGGCAAATATATTTTCTGGGTCTTCTATTATTTAAATATTTTGATGCAGGGGAAGTGAAAAATGTATGTTTACCAATCCTAATGCTTTTCTTTAAGGAACGCAAACTTACTGTTTGGGTGAGGTTCTTGAGGTTTCAAAGCCGTGCAGTGCCAGTTCCCATGTCTTGTTCTTGTATGCCAGTGTAAATTTAGCCACTGCATATAACCCAATGAACAAATTAACAGTTAAAATTGCTGATGCTTTAAGAGTGGAGGTTTATTCTATTTAAAAATGTTTCACTTTTTCTGTTGTTAGTTTGTCCCCAGATAGATTAAGATTTTTTTTTTTCTTTTTACTTCCCCAGTAGCAACCTGGTAGGGGATAAAGCCTTGAATATTTCGTGAATGGTATTTGAGAACTACTGGAATGAAAGTAACAGTGTATGACTAATATAGAAGATTCCTGTATAATAGGTGGTCCTTAATATGTGTTACATAAGTAGTATGGTGAGGTGGAGTCCAGTTACATAAGAACTGACTGGGGCCTTGGAAGCTACTCTAAGTAGTCCATATTGGTTGCATATATAGCCTGCAGGGCATCCCTATGTTGTGGGAGGAGGGGTAGAAAAACAGGATTGGAAGCATGTAATAGCACTACATTTTTCCTTTGTAGGTTATATAGAGGATAGCAGGAAAGAAAGGGAGAAGGCAGTAATTAAGAATGACACAGTGTGAAGCTTTCAAAAGTCTGGAGTCTCAGTTGAGCTTACCTTTTAGGACACAAGCTCAGTTTCAGCAGCTCCCCTTTTTTTGAGTGTGTGAAGGTGGCTATCAGCTGAGCATTGTGCCAACCTAGTTCTGTGCATACCAGTATAAAGAACAGGATTCTTGAGTCCTAGAGGTTGTAGGCTTTTTTTTTTTTGAGGGGGGAAAGGTGGCTTCCTGGAAATGGTGTTAGGAAGGAGGCAGCTGGTTTGTTGACCACTGGATTACTGATTCTTCTTGTGTAGTCATAGTATGACACAAGGAAAATACTCACTTTGTAATGGAAGCTTCCAGAGGGGCTTTCAGTGTACAATGACTCGTTTAATACAGAACAGATTTATGTGTGAATACTCTTTGCAGATGTGTTAAAGGAAGAACGTTAATTTGAACTAAAAGATGAGGAAAACCCCCATATTTTTATTAGTACTTACATTTAGGCTTGTGTTCTATAATTATGAAACAGGGAGTAATTGCCTACCTCACTGTAAGGGACTTGTTTGAATGCTTATGTTATAGAATACCTGGGAATGAAAAACTTAAAAATGGCACCTAGAGGTTTAATTCTTAAAGAAGCCTTTTAGGTAGCTCACTTTTGTATCAGATTTTGCTTGAAAACCAAGAAATGAACTAGTTTGAGAGTCCTCTGTAACTGGCAGCTTATTGCAGCAGTACTTGAACAGAGGTGTGGCTGTGCTTTCATGAAGCTATAGAAATGAAGACAAGTTTTAATGATGTGGTAATAATTTCTTGTTTGTTTCTAGGTTGTTTTTATTAGCTGTTCTCAGGGAAGCCGTATTAGTTATCTTGAAAGAAACAGTAGCTCCAGCAGTGTTGCAGTGCAGTCTCAAAACAACGTCTGATGTATTCTGAACTACTTCTGCCGAGGGCGATGAGTAAAAACCAAATGCGCATACTTCTCTGAGACGGAAACCTTAGGGGAGGGGATTTGCCCAAAGGCCAGTCTGATGCAAGCTGTGTGTTAATCTGGAAGGAAAGGGCAGGGAAAAGAGCTGTAGGAGGGGGAGACTGGGTAAAAACGGGCACGTAGTTTACATTTTATGGTCGCAGCTTACCAGGGAGAGTAACAATTTCTACTGAACTACAATTGGTTCCTTTAATGAGGATATTTCAGTTGGCTGGACGTTATCCAGCAGTTACCCAGCAGTTAGAGTTGTGGTTCTGACTTGCCGTGGAAGCCTGTCTGTGCATGTATATGTGGTCTGAGCCTTTGCGAAGACCTGTTATTTAAACACTGTTGTTTACCTTTAGCCTACAAAGGGACTGACAGGATTTCAAGGGTATTTAGGGGAGAAAGGAGAGGGATACTAACAGGGTAATAGATCAGAGTATGCATTAATGTCATAGTTGAAGCGGTGCCCATGCTGAAAGATGATCCTGCACCTTTTCTCAGCTGTTCATTCTTTCTTCTGTAAGTGGGCGGGGGGAAGTAGTAGTGAGGAATGGATCTAACATAAGCCTAATTGTAATGGATGGCTTTCTAATGTGAGTGTTCATTGTGTGGATTCACAAATGCTTCTGTTTGAAAAGGCATAGAAAGAAGCAGCTGCTGGGAAAATGGAGATGTGCAGGTTTTAATTGTTAGTGAAATTAGGTATGCTTTTTCTCAGCAAAGATACAATTATTAGGGAATTTTGACAGGCAGCTCTTAAAGGCTAGTGTAACTAGAATCACTGCTTAAAGGGGTCAAGCACAATTCTAGATTGACCTGTAGTTGTAGGTGGCAAGATCACTTTAGACTGACCGAAATTGTAGCATACAAAAGTGAAATGTTACTTCTTTTGAACTGTAGCCTAGTTAAGTTCAGCTTTTTTTGTTGGAACAAGGTAAAACTTGAAATAGGCTTGCTTCTTCCAGAAGTGGCTGGTAGCCTGATAGCTGGAGTATTCAGTGAAGAATTATTCCTACAGAATTAGTTCCGAGCTAGTTATAAAATGTGATACTTGTGGGTCAAATGAATTTGCATGTAGTAAAGGAGGTCTTAGTGACTGACAACTGATCAGTTTATCCACCTGGGTATGGAAAGACTGTGTTCAACACTTGAACAGCAGCACGACAGGAACTTCCTTTGCACACCACTTCAGGCTTTGTGTTACAATGAGCCCTTCTGAAAAAGTTGTGACTGGTAAGGTTTTTCTTTAGGAGGAAAATAGGTTATTGGCTAGTCCTACAATTCTTAACAGTTGAGTTCCTCACTTTAAGGAGCAACTTTAAAGCTGTTGTGTGGCCTCCTAATCCTGGGATTAGTGGGAATTTGCGCCAGGTTCAGCTCACTGCTGTGACCTTTGGATAGTGAAGTGGGGCAGTGGTTTGTTTTCTCCTTCTAGCCTGACCTTGTTATTTGAAGTAGTCTTTCTGATGAACTTCTGGTTGCTTTGGAGAGCAGTATTAAACTCTGTGTAGTTACTTTCTTAAGTGAGGTAGTGCTCAGACCCAATTATAATGCAGCACAAACCCTATCAGTAACAATTTGATGAAGATGCTGAAAATAACCAATGGTTCCTGAGTAATATAAGATTTTTGAGGATCTCTAGGAAGAAAATGGGGAAAAATACTGCCATTTTTGGAGACTTGGGCTGTGTTAGAGTTGGGGAAGTTACTGAATTGTGGGCTCCAGCACCCCAGAAGTGCAGCTGAAGGTGCTCCTGTCACAGAAGGTGTTTGTGCTCCTTGCAAGCTTAGAAACTAAGCAAATCTTAGCTGCTATATTTGTGTGCTTATTAAGTGTTGCACAAAAGAGGTCCCTTATCTCTGCTGAAAATTCTTGTTGTGACTGCTCTGTCTGCAAGCTTGTTAATATTGCATGGTCATGCAGTGGATATTACTCAAAAGTAGAAATGCAGCTTGATTGCAGCAGTATATTGTGTCTCTTCAAAGGTTTAGCTTTTGAGGACTGCTGTAGTCCTACTCAGTGTGGTCTGTTAGGGCTCAGAGGGTCAGAAGTACTCAACAGGATGAGAGAGCTGGGGTTTTTGAACATGGAGAAGAAAAGGCTCTTGGGGAGATCTCATTGCAGCCTTCCTGTATTTAAAGGAGGCTTAGGAAAAATAGAGTGACTTTTTGCATGGGCAGATAGTGATAGGACAAGGGGAAATGCATTTAAACTAAAAGATGATATACTTAGATTGGATGTTAGGAAGAGATTCTTAGAGGGTTGTGAGGCACTGGAATAGGTTGTCTGAAGAAGTTGTGGGTACCCCATCCCTGAAAGTGCTTAAGGGTAGGTTGGATGGGGCCCTGAACAAGCTGGTCTAGTGGAAGATGTCCCTGCCCATGGCAGGGGTGTAGGAACTATATGATCTTGAAGTTCCTTCCAACCCAAACCATTCTATGATGTCTGACAGCAGAATGGTGCACTCAGAATGGGTACCTTTCTGACATTGAGTACTACTGGCTATAATAATGGATTTGTTTCCAGCAGACTTCAGTAGATTAGCAACTAATAAAGTTTTGTATTGGTGGAGTTTGAGTCTTAGTATCTTGTCTAAAGAAAGCAGTATCTGTCTTTCATCCAGTTGGTTGTCATGTGTATGGATCTTTGATAGCTGCTTGATCCAGTCTTAGTACAACTGCTTTAGATGAACCACATACGAGTCCAAAACTACCTTATGTGGCAGATATGGCATGTCAGAACTGGTAGGGAGGGCACAAGGAAACTTAAGCTGAAGAGCTAGCTGGGAAACAAGCATTAACATCCAATTCTTGTGCTAAACTCCTTCCTCCCATGTTCCTACCTTTACTTAGCAGGTTAGAGGACTGTCAAATTTTAGTGAAATAAGGCAAAAAAAATTGGAGATGTAGGACTGTGCCTCTTTATTAGTGCAGACAAAGCAATCCCTTGAAGAGACTGAGACTACAGCTGGTCATGATACTGAGATAGGAGTTGAACCTGTAGCCTAAGAGATCTTTTACCAACTTTATTCTGGGCTAAGTGCTCAACTGCACTGCTTTTGGTTGTGCTGCTTTGTTTTGGGTCACAGTGTTTGTGGCCCAGTGTTGTCAGGCTGATGATAGATTGTGCGATGTGGTCTTATCTGCTGAGCCAGGGTAAGCTGTCTCAAATTCCATCCAGAACAACTATGGGCCTTCTAATTAGAGAATTTTATAGGAACGTGTTACTAAATGTCATTGTCACAAATATCACAAATACGATTTAGAAGACTAGTCTGCATAAAGTGAAACTATTTCTTTTATCAGAGTGGTGCTACACTTTGAATTCATCTCCAAAGCTGTGCTCCATTACCCCAGCATACGTGTGCTGGAACAAGCTCATAAGCTTATAAAGGCATCCTGGGCAGTTGTCAGATCCTATTTTTAAACTGTTTCTGAGAAACACTTCTGTCTCCTATCTCTGCATGGTCATAGGAAAGGCTATACTTCATGCAGGAGCCACAATGTCTGGGCTCAGCTAACAATAATTTTTGAACTTGAGTATGTCCTCTTCAGAGATAGTAGAATTGAATCTGCACTGACTTCTCTTGGGAAGGAGTGATGACAATAACTAGGAAATAGTGGTAATGGGCTATTGAGTCCTTGACTGTCAGTACCAATAATAAAAGATACAGGTCTCTTCACTCTTGTGACCAGTGACAAACTCGAGGAAATGGCAGGAACTGTGTCGGGGAGGTTTAGGTTAAGTATCAGGGAAAAGTTTTTCACCCAGAGGGTAGTTGAGCACTGGAACAGGCTCCCCAGGGAAGTGGTGTCAGCACCAAGCTGAGTTCAAGAAGCATTTGGACAACACTCAAGGCACATGTTGTCATTCTTGGGGATGGTCCTGTGCAGGGCTAAGAGCTGGATTTGATGATCCTGATGGGTCCTTTCCACCTTGGCATATTCTGTGATTCTAGCTCTATGGTGCTCGACAGTCTAGCCAAACTTTAACAGGAATCCTGATGGCTAAGTGTGAGAGCACCTGCTTTGCTATTGTCAAGGGAGGACAAGAAGAGCTGGAACACTTATGGGGTCTCTCCTTGTGAATCTTCAGCATATCATATTTGCTTAATCTGCTACTGATTTGCAGTAACCAATTTACTATAATTGTGTGACACTTCTGTATGCCACCTTTGAATTTTCACTAACGTTAGAAAATTGTATAAAAATGCAACTGGGTTTCATAGGCAAGCAGAGCTAGTATTTTAAGGCTTTTTCTCCCTGAGTCTAACATTGCCTCCTTTAGACTAGACCTGAAATACAGACACTATATATATGGGTGTTCACATACTCCTGCTGTAGTGGGGCAGGAATTGCAAAATTGAAAGCCCACTTCAGAGAATATATATTATATAGCTTGGGGCAAAAAGTAAAGAATTCTGGTGAACCATTTAGACTTGATTTTGTTTGTCTCTTAAAATTGGCAGACAGGGATATTTCAAACTGGAAAAAGTACTATGAACAGGAAGAAAAAAATCATGCTGCTATAAAATGAATTATATAGTGTGAAATCAACATACTGGGTTCTATGTGTCTTAGAACTCTTTTGAGACACTCCTGGGACTCTGCAGTTGCTAGTGTAGACCTAATTGATGGGAGGGAATCATCATTTCAAAGCATTATTAGGACTGTAGCCTGAAGGCTGTAGCTAAGCCTGCACTATTTGTAAGAGTTGACAGTATGGGGTCTTCTGGTTTTTCTTTTTCTAGAACAGGCAAGCTGTTCTTCCACACTTTCTGCAGATTGTCCCCTACAAATAGTGCACTGTGGATTGTGCACTACAAATATTAGTGGCCTTATAAGTGCAGCTGTTATCTAAATTGGTTTGTCTTGTCTTCTGTTTTAATAATCCTGTTCCTGTTTAAGTAAATTGAAGTTGTTAACAGAAACCAAGGAGAAGAGCAGCTATCTGAATTTTACCTTGAGGCTAAGTGTTAGTGCTTATAGGAGGGAGGGGAATTTATCATTGGACCCGTTTTAACCTCATCCTACAGTTAGCAAAGCAGGGGGTAATCTGTTTGAAGGGTATAATACCTTTTGTCTGTTTACTTAACCAGCCCTTCATATTTCAGTAGTGCAATGACACTGAAATGGGTTCTAGAACTCTTTCCTCATGTAAAATAAAACAAACTCCCTCAATTCCACATATTTCTGTAAGCTAGTAAGAATATTCATATACTTGGGTTCTCTTTCTGTTCAGTGTGATGGCTGTGCCTTACCTGCTCTGATCAGGTCTGTAGGCTTCAAATTTCTTCTCTGATTAATCCTCACATCCTTCTAATGTATTTTGTAAATAACATATCACAAGTAGGCAGGGATTGAGCTGTCTACAAATGCTGCTTCTTTACAGAAGTGGCTTGCTGAAAAGTACTTGTGTGTGTCTGTAGATGCTGCATAAAGGTTGGATTTTTCCCTGTAACCCACCTATTTATTGAAAAAAATATTTTGCTCTGGGTGCCTCTTTTTTTGCTTGAATAGTGTTGAGCAACATTTCTGTACTGATTGCACTCAGTAGAAGTAAACTCTACATTCTGTTTAGAATGAACATATTAATATGTGTAAAATATCTGTTGCATCTTTCTAGAAATAAAATGTTACAGTCTTGGATCACATTTCAAATCCAAAGTCTTTAAAGGATGTCTGAAGTAACAGTTTTAAGTAGTGGGTTTTTCTTGCATGATGCAAGGGTGGGTATTGTTTTACAATTGGTATTATTTATTCTTCTGCATCATCAGTCCCTACTATAGTAATAGACAAGCAAAGAGGAACAAACCCCCTGAACTGGGTCCAACAAAGCAGGTCCAGTAGACCTCCTTTTTCTTTATGTACATTTCTAAGATTCTTGGTTGAATCAGAATTTTGTATGTGCCCAGTTGGCACTGGAGTGAGGGAGAGGTCTTTGCTGCTTAGAAACACTTAAAACACAGTTCATAAGCTGAAGTCTTGCTCTATTTGTCATATGATAAATAAAGATGAGATGTTTCATTAAACTCATTTACTTTTCCCTTACATGAGGCTAAAGTAAGCATTTATTTTAATATGTATTGGGTCTCATTAAGCAGGAGCATGTCTGACATGATACCTTTTTGAAACTCCCTTAGTATCAAATACCTGATGCTCAACTGGAAATGTTCAAAGGGGACTCCTGGTATTTGACTGTTAAAGGGAAAAAACAAGAATTGGATATATTCTTCTGAAAACAGAATACACACACACAGTATATACCCATTTAGCCTGTTTAAAGTAGCTGTTTTTCAGCACATGTAAACTGAAACAGTGAAAGCACAAAATACCAATATATGTGAATGACTGTGCTTATGATTACAGATGCCAAAAGGGAGGATGATGGTAACTGCAGCTCTTTAAAGGGATGGGTTAGACCAAAGGATGTATTCCTGATGTTAACCAGAGAACAGATGGTGGAAAAGTATTCTCATCAACATTTGTGGGTTTTCTAAGCTATTGTTTACTTAATGTTTAAAAAAATGGGACTGAAAAAAGCCTGAATTTGAGTACATCATCAATAGAACTAGCTGCAGCAAAAGGGTGGGCTGTAAGAAGGAAACCTGACTGAAATCTGGCTCTCTTGGGTGGAAAATAAGCAGGCCTAACCTGTAGTTCTTGAATATTGTACAATTTTTAAGTAGCTCAGGGCTGTGTATGTCTATGATCTACTGATCATAGAAATGACGAAAACAGAGGCATTGTCTGCAACTATGGAATTCTGAAAGACTGGTTTAGATGGGATCTGCATGTGAGTAACATCCCTATTTCAAGCAGTTACGCTGCATCCTACATCACATGATTCCTAGCTGTTGTGCAACAGGAAAGCCTAACTTTTTTCCATTCATCTTCTCGAGCTCGTGGAGGGAAACACAGATTGGACTTGTATTTAACTATAACTTCCTTCCTATTGGGAACTCAGGTCTGAACTGTTACGGATTTCTGGCCATGTGGTATACTTTGGTTTCCTGCCCATATGTGAAATTTGAGTAAGCTTTGGAGTCTCAGGGTGGGGAGGGTGACTGGGAGACATCTTTATGTGCAAGTAAAGTAATTCCACGATTGTCTCCTTCCCCAGCTTTCTGCATGGGTACAACTAGGTGTACTTTATGGTATATCATGCTCAGCTGGTAGTATGTAAGAGCTAACAATATAGCATGTAAGATTTATTTAAGCTTTCTTATTCTCAAACTTAAGGACTCTTTCTTTAAAAACTTAAGGTAGTTTTGCTATCCGAATAAGATTCTGTGTTACTTCCAAACATTAAAAGAAAATGACTGGACTGGAGGCTAGCTCAAAGAATTGCAATTTTATGCCTGAATTTTCACCTGCCAGACTGCCAGAATCAGCTTGTAGGTTTTCTATGTGAGATAGATTGTGAGAGGTACATAAAGTAGTCATGCAAACTGGCTGAAGAACAAGGAAGATTGCTGAAGAATCAGCACTACACAACAGGAAGGTGCTTATCTTTAATTAGATATACCTTTTGCTTTGATTCCTGTTTTGGAACTGTGTGTTCATGCCCAATCTCCTGTTGTAGCTTTCTGAAAGGGAAGTTCTAACCAGAAAATCAGTAGTCTTTTAAATGCAGGAGAAACTGGAGTAAGGAAGCCTGTGAGCATGCATGCCTCCAAAGTTCTGCCAGTGCTCTGTATCACTTAAATTTGTCTGAGTAGCATAATCAGTCTTGTGTTTTACAACTCTCAATTACTAGGAATTTAACTTCAATGTTTATAGATGGAAGTAGAAAGAACATGATTTAGTGCAGTCTGATTTTTATATCTGATTTTTCCATATATAGTGTCATGGAAAATCCGTTTGGTAGCAGCTGACTGTATGTAATAATTTCTATTTTGTAATGTGTTTGATTCCCCCCCCCCCCCAGCTATTTGCTCACTGTTTAACTTCAGGTTTTCTCCAGAATATTGTTACAGAGGTGTTTGTTTCCTTTGTTTTCTAATGTGAAAGAGAGACTGTGCTAAATCTGCAGATTTTTCAAGAGAGAGCAAGAGGTGCTCAAAGGGGGAAGCTGGTGCTCAAGCTCACGAGTCAGAATAGGCTTGTAAGCTTGTAGTTACAGCTTAACTAACTGGCAGGAAAAGAACTATAGCTTAAGAACACAGTTGGCAACAGGCACATGTCTGCCCTCAGAAAAGTAAACTTTCCTGCCACAATCTCCTGATCTGTTTGGATAATGATAAAAAAAATACTGGGCAAAACCCAAGAGTTCTGTGACTGCTTGGCCAGAGCATAAATATTTCAGGCTTTATGGAGTGCTTGTGTGGCTTAAATGTTGCAGCGAGACCATCTCAGTTATTTTTAGGTTGGGGGAGCAGGAAGAGTGCTTGTTTCCTGTCTTCCCCTCCCCCAGGAACTTGGGGTACCTTAGATGAGAAGAAAAGTAACAAGCCCTGAGCTGGTTTATCAGTTCCGATTGAACAATGTCTGTACGTTTCCTGACCCCGTTTGTGGAAGGGGGAGAACAGCCACAGCAGTTACATTGCAGCACTTTGACAATATTATTCCTTTTGAAACAACACAAAGGCATCGAGCCTCTCAACCGAAACAAGCTGCATCTTACTTGATAATTGGGTATGAATAGTCCCCAAAACATGGCTGCTAAAGCTTGTAACTAGAATTAGTCTCCAGAAACTCCGGTTGCTGTTCTGGGAACTTTGATGCTGTGCACAGCCATGACTAACATGAGAAATCAGTGAAACTGAATATTCCAGTGCCTCTTAGTCATTAAAACATTGATACATTTAGGTAACAACCATTAATGTCTTCACATCAGCTGCTTGATCTTCTCTTGTACATAGCTACAAATTACTCATAATTGTACATATTGATGCATATGCATGCTATAAAACAAAGGAATATGATAACTTGGTAACAGCACCTGTCTAGTTTGAGCTATACCAACTCGCTTCGCTTGGCAGTTCAGGGGGTTTTGTTACCTTAATCCATAGAGGCATAAAGAAATTCATAGTAGTGCCTTCAATTTTCTCCTAAGGGGCAGAGGCAAAAATGCATATGGCCCTGGTTACTGGTACTGTAAAAATTGTGTAAGACAACACAATTATTTCTTTTCTTGTTGCATGAGTATTGGCAGCAGTACACAGGGGTTAACTTTGGGAGGAAGAGTGTCTGGGGCTGTTGTGTGTATCTCATTGTGTTTGTAATCAATGTGCACATACAAATAATCACTCTTCCTGACGAAAATAAGTCTACAGCAATCCCCCTAGAGGTATGAAGCTTCTTGGCACTGTGAAGCATGTGCAGAACAGGCCTAGAATCACTCAGGCAAGAAGCAGTTAAATACTAGCTTTGGCATGCAGAAGTGTCCCCATGTGTGGAGACAGGATAGAAACAGCAGGCTTGTCCTAACATGCTCCTCCAGCAGCTCCACAGAAATGTCACTACTATGTAGAACTGTGCTTTTTCTCCAGTCTTCTGCATATTTTCCACTTAGTGATGGTGGTCATAATCTCTTTAGGGATATTGATTTTCAGTTTGGTCTGGGGTTTTGTTTCGTTTAAAGTCAAGATTTTAGAAAACTGAACAGATCTCACTTCTTACTGTGATTCATGCTGCTGAAGCAAAAATTTCGTGTTGGTATTAACTGCCATGGAAAACCAGCTATATCTGAGAGGATAGCAAGTGAGAAAACAATTTTCAAAATCTTGAACTCTGTAAAAAAAAATTAGTGTCTGCTTACAGAAAGACTTGCAACCTCTTGCATCACTACTTAGGCACAGGCAGTCAAACCTTAATTCCCTCATGTCTGAATCATGCTCTTCAGTTAAAAAGACATAGCAGTGTTGTCACTTGACTAGTGAGAAAGTTAAGCAATTCATTTGGCCTCAAATATATTTACTTGCAGATGAAAATCAAGTTTTTTGCTGCTAATTAAACTTTTTCATCAGTAGTTCTATGGACTTCTGCAGTTTGCACTGCAGCTCCATCCAGGGGATTCTCGTTTTCTTACAGTTATGTAATAAACTAAACTGTGTGAACACTAAGCTAGTTGAATATTGATAGGTGTACCCTTATCAAATGATAAAAAGGAGGCCTTGTTATTAAGCACTATATAAACATAAGCTGAAGGTGGTGAGTCACGTGAAGGACAGGGCTTAAATCAACATACTTTCCCTTCAGACCACAGAGTCTGCAAACTGCAGAGTAGTCCTTTCTGGTAATGGAAAGGTCCAAACACAAGCAGGGCACCTCCTGTTGTTCTTGATAGACTTGTAGGTGGTAGAATTGGGGCTTCAAGTGGAATCATGCTCCAGGTCTTGGTTTTGCACTTCAGAATAAAGTCTTTTGCTGCTTATTTGGGAACTCACCAAAAAACTTGTCTGAGTTATGAACCTTTCATGGCAAAAGGGTATATCCGTGTGGTAGGTGGGGGGTTTTGATGAGTGTGGTTTAAGAAGCTTGTGTTTCACAATGAGCCTTTCACAATTCCTGATGCTGGTCTGATTATACATACCTTAGACATGTGAAACAGATGTCATTTAGCCATGTGTAATGTAGCCTGTTCACACATCCCTTGCAGGCTGAGAATAACATTAGTTAAACTTAGAAGACTTGGGTAAATTCTTCATATAATGCACACCCTGGACTGCTCTGAGCTGTGTATGACCATGTATTGCTGGTAATTACTTATAATTACACCAACATCTGAGTAGAAAGGAAGAAGAAACCGCTTTATTAAAGCATTTTGTTGTTGTTTAAAGATCAAAATAACAGGATGTAAGTAGTAGATTGATATATGTGTAGATTGATACATATACATACACACACATAATAAGGCTAAAGGGAGTGCATTAAGATGAAATTAGGGACTTCCAGGTATGAAGGCAGCACTGAAAGCTAAAGAAAGGGGAAGGAGGAGTTGTTGAGGTAAGAGGATATCAAGCAAAAAGTGTGGTGAGCTAATCCAGGAATAAAAGAAGGGCCTGTAGGGAAGGGAGCCATCTTTAGGAACAGCAAAAGAACAGGAAGCCTTACGTGAGAACCTGCTGAAACTTAGTGTCTGTTAGGTAATGACACCTGTCATCAAGGAGTCAGTGGAGAATTCTGCTGGATCTGGAATCATGGAATGGACAGAAAGTACTGAGACAGCTGGTGGAGCTGTTAACTTGGCCCTTGGGGTGGAGGAGTCATGGGGGTGTTTATGCTGTTTGGAAGAAAGAATATAACTACTTGGGTAGTAACCCAACTCAGTAAAAAGTGATTAGTGGTAGGGCCACATTGATCAAGGTGGACTGAACGAGTTCAACTCAATGTTGAAACACTGCCAGCTCCATAATGTGCCCAAACTAGGAACTGGTGTGTGTGGGCCCATTGTGGGGCTGCTCTTCACCAGTCCTAAGGGTTATTGTTCTGACACCACAGCAGTGCTCCATGGCTTCAGCTGTTGATCATTTGTGGGAGTATGCTGTGAACAAGGGAGTGATCTGTTTGACAAGGAGATCACTTTTTCCTACCCTTGAATATAATTTTTGAATTGGGGCTCATAGTGGATCTAAGATTAGTCAATATAGAGGCAGAGATTTGTATGGTGTGAAAGAGAGTCCCTCCAGGTCCATACTGCTGCAGAAACACCTCTTCCTCCTTTTTTTTTCACTACTCTTTAAAAGCATGTAAGTGGATTTTCCAAAGCACATCACGCAATTAGAAACTCTTGGCTTGAGGACTTTTGTCACCTAGGAAGTCTAAGGCAGAGACAGGGCAAAGTCTTGTTAAAGGAATTAAATATTACCATGAGATGCTCTTAGCTGTAGTCTCAGTTTGTCACAGTTTAACAAAACTATTCCTGTAAGAAATGAAACAGGGATCTTTTACTGATAACATGACAAGAAATAAATTAGGCAACAGTATGCAGCATGTTAATTATAAGCTTTATAAAACAAGGGAATCCAGGCAGGCTCTTCTGGCATTTCTTAACTTTCTCCTGCTTGATTTCATGGTGTTACAAAACATAAAGATGAGTAGAACTGGATTTTCTACAAGTATGTGTGTTCTGAGCATCAAACACTTTTCACTTTTATTTCATGGATTAAAATAATGCAATAAAAACAGTGAGCTTAATGACAGAGCAAGTCCTGCTTTCATAGACCTTTTTCTGCCACCCCCCCCTTGCCTTACCATGGTAACTTCAGTACCTCATGAGTTACTAGTAATGCTGGCAGAGACCAATGTTTACAACTCAAGTCTGTTTTTTGGATACAGGCTTCAGTCCTCTCTAGCAAATTAAAGCCAGATGGGAACGGCAGGGAGCAGAATGGAATTTAATTCTGTTATGTGGCTTGTGATGTTAACAAAACTCTTTGGTAATTTTCATTGTTATTTTGCCTAGAAAATGGCTTGTACCTTCCTTCTGTGCAGTCACTGTAATGTGCAGTCTTCTTAGAGCAGTTCACCCCAGCACATGAAAGCCTTTGCTGAGATATGTTGCTTTACTTTCACTGCAGTGACAGACAATGGTATAATCATATTATGTTTTTGTGGAGTGGTTTGGGTTTTTTTCCAAGTGAAAGGATCAAAATTGGTTAATCCAGACAGAAAAGCTTTTCCTCTGTTCTTGCACAGCTGGTGGAGGTGAAGTGCAGTTGTTTTGCAACATTTAACAAGTCTTTCTCTCTTCTCCCTTAAACTACCCTAGGTGAAAGTACAGTAAAGGAATACTCCTTGAAATCTGAGGAGGGAGGCAGGCTCAGTCACCCAAAACTTCAGCGGTTCCAGGATCTGTATTGCAGACAGGATAAGGATTTTTTCAGTGCAGTTAATGCTGGGCTTTTTACACTGGTTTCTCAGAGGAAAAGACTCAACATGTTGAATCACAGAGACGTTGCTTCCTGCTGGGGTTTGGGATTTCCTTGCATGGCTGCAGGAGCTGTTTTTGCATAGTGCATCCTCTCAGGGAGGAACTTGCTGAAGATGAAGACAAACGGTTCTGTGCAGAATGTAATAGTTTCTGACTCAAATTCTGTGGTAATTGTCAAAATATCATAGGGTGTGGTAGGAACTGCTGTGTCTGACATTACTGAGGATTTATTCCTTCATAATTTGCCTAAATGAATATAATATGCTAATGTCAATTAAAATATGAAAGTGGAGGAGAGATTTCTTGATGTTTTCTAGCCACTTGAAACCTGATAGTGTGCAAAAATAAATTTCATTGTGCTGGAGTATTCATGTTCTGGTTTTTTCCCCAGTTGCTCAGTCTTAATTCCCATTCTTTCTGATTTCCCGCAGAAAGAAAGAAAAGCTACCTGCTGTAGCTTCAAAAATATGAACTCAGTAAACTATGGGCATTGGAAAAATGATAGATCTTCTAATTACTGTTTAGTTTCACTAGAAATTAAAAATATATAATCCTGGAAGTTACTGTAGTAAATTGATACAGAGTATTTTGACATACCTATCTGCTTCATACAGCTGTTTTTTTCCTAGAAGGAAAGTATTCCTAACAGTTTGTTACAGTACTGAGTTTTAGCGTCAAATATAAGATGGGCACGTTTACTGTTGAAGACAAACTTCAAGAGAATTCATATGGACTCTGGTTTTTCAGTAATTGTTCTTGATAAACCGGGTCTTGCAGCTTCAAGAGGCAAACAGGAAAGGGATTGGGGGGAGGGGGACGTAGTCAAATTTTCAGGAAGGTCAACTCCAATTGGGAGTTAAGCTTTCTGAATGTGGAATAGTGTGAAACAGTGCATTACTCCTGTGTGCTCTTTTTTCACTTTATTTCAGATTTGCTGTCTTTTTACCCTGCAGTGCTAAAGGAGAGCTCTGGAGGATGGCATTTCTCTCTCAGGTTTTAACCTCTGCTGTTCTTGGCCCAGGCCTTGTACAGCAAACAGTTTCTTTTAGTGGACCTTCCTCTGGTGCTGTTTGGAGGAAAGGGACAGAGTTGATCTTAGCAGAGTGTCTGAAATAAAGGACTTCAAAGGGCTGCCTGAAGTTGTTAAACCTAATGTCTTAGAGTATCTAGAAAAGCCACTTCGTAGGATAATCTCTCCCAGCACATTCCATTAAAATGTTTACAGTGCCTTTGCATTTTCTTCTCTGGGCTCTAGTGATCCTAGGACATGAACTGGCACCTAAAGGAGTATCAGAGGTGCAACTTCTCACTTCATTTTAAATGAGTGAATCTTCCATCCCTAAATATGGTTCTTGCTGGGTTAAAAAAGGCTATATATTTTAGTTAGATAGAGTCTGTGTATGTAATTTGGCATAATATTATTTTTTTCAACCATTTTTTTAATGAAAATTTTACTTAATGGTGAATGACAGATGTGTAAACTAGTGTTAGACTCTCTCTGTGTGTGACTGTTTATTAAAGGAAAAGCATGTTTTTGTAGTGTGGTTTTTGGACTTCCAGACAGATTACACAAGCTCAAGAAGGCCCACCCCACATCCTGTGTAGAAAACTAGCTCACAGAAATGCCCATTGTTCTTCAGGATTATAAGTCACTGTATTTTCTGCATGCTTTCTGTTTCAAAGTACTGTATGGAAAATACTAATGCAAAGGAACCACAGCAGCTTAACAAGTGCTTGGTCCTGCCAGGTACTGGGCACTGGGCTCTTACCGAAAAGCTGAGGGGCTGGGATTAAAACATTAGGCTCCCTGGATGGAGAACAAAGATTTTGTGTTGGTAAAAGTAGCTTTTATTAGCTATGTGGATCAATTGATAATTGACATACTTTCAGCCTGAAAGTTGTTTGTATGCAGCCGTGCCAGTCTTTACAGTCTTGGGGGAGGAGTCACAGAGTAAGGATTTTGCTTCAGGCATGGTGAATTCTCCTTGGTGTTGCTTCACCACTACTCAGTCATGAACTGCAAAGGAGAGAATGTGGGGTATCTAGATCTAATACCCCTCCAAAGAGATAGTGATTAATGTTATCAATCTCTACCATGTTTATTGCTCAGTTGTGTGTTATTCCATTTGCAGGTTAATGGACGTATCCATAAAGAAAGGAGTTATCAAGCCAAAAATGGTGAAATCTGTTCACTCTTCCCTTTTTTTGTTTGTGTTTAACCTCCATTACCATCTTGGAGCTTATTTTTTTAGAAGGTGACGTGCTATATTTAATTTTTAGTTTTCAAACAGGAGAAGTGTTTCAATGTGAATTTTAAAATCCTCATATTACGGTTTTCTTACTTTAAAATAAGCAACAACTTGTATTTCTTGCTAGAGTTCAGTACCTATTTAAGACCAAAACATTTGTTATGATAATACAGATGTAGCTAAGCAGAAGGGTGCCATGAGCGTGTTTGAGGCTGTGTCCTGCTTTTCTGCAGTCCTCTGAAAGGATTCACCTCCCTTTAGTCTCTGCCAGTCTCCTGACTGTGCAGCATTCCCAAAATATGTGGCCCATAAAATGGGATTATAGGGAAGGCATTCAAGTAAACAGAAATTCCCTCTGGATGAGATTTGCTTTTTCATGCAGAGCTCCTGTGTGCTGTAGCCTGGCACTGCAGCTTCATTCCCTCACCAGGAACAAATTCTCCTCTTGGTGACCCCAAGAATGAGAGACCATTTAGGGCACCTCCATATTTTGGAGATAGTCTCCTCCTGGCTGGCACAATGAAGCTCCCCTTTGCAGTGTTTTCAGAAGGGACACACCCAATTACAAGTTAAGGGAAAATAATAATCCTTTCTGTGTCTCTTCAGTGTCTGTATGTAACAATAAATGACCAGTCTCATGATGTGGCTGTAGCTGCCAAAAATCTGCAGTGAATGCACAGCTGTATCAGTCATTAATTGTATGGTATTGCTAAAGTGGCCCAGTGCTTTTGTGAATTGTGTTCAAGGGTAAGTAGCTGCTTGAAGGTAAAAAGCTGTGTGCTTCTATGAGCACACAGGTATACTGGTGGATAATAGTGTATTTCTGTCATTTCATGGTCCTGTTCAGCCTGTTCTGTTGAAAGTACACAACCTGGGATAGGTTCAGTCTGCATTTTGAGTACTTTCAAGTTCTTTGTTGAGGCTAATTGTATTGGTCTCAGCAGGGAACATTTCCAGACCTGCTCCCTGCATTCAGTCCTGGCCTCAATAACTCAAACTGTCATTGCTACTCCACAGGATTATGCTGTGTGGGATATCAGGGCACAAAGCCTTCTGACTTGGGTTCCTTTCACTGTAGCTCTTTTGTCATAGTTTTAAAAAACCTGTCTCAAATGGATGTTGTCCTTCTACCTTTCCAGTGGATGCTAGTCACCAGGGGACTGTAGTGTTCCCCTTATCATAGAATGGTTTGGGTTGGAAGGGACCTTAAAGGTTATCTAGTTCCGTGGGCAGGGACACCTTTCACTAGACCAGGTTGCTCAGGGCCTCATCTAACCTGGGCTTGAACACTTCCCAGGGTGGAATATCCAGGAAGGGATATCTGCAGCATCCCTGGGTAACCTGTTCCAATGTCTCACCACCCTCACAGTAAAAAATTTCTTTCTAATAGGTAATTGAAACCTGCCCTCTTTCAGTTTAAAGCCATTCCCCCTTGTCATGTCACTACATGCCTTTGTAGCAAGTCCTCCAGTTTTCCTGTAGGCCTCCTTTACATACTGGAAGGCTCCTTTCACCTGAGGCTTCAGGAGCCAATGGCCTTGTCTTGGCTTTGTGGAAGTGCTGCTGTGTACCACAGTATGGAGGCTTTCATTCCAGGGCAAAAGCAGCAATTGTGAATATTGTCCTTAAAATAACAGGAATTCATAAATTCACTTGGGTGTCTGTTCCAGACATGCCCTGTGTTTGGTCGCATTGTTGATGTGCTACTGAGTATTGGTGAGAAATGTGATAAGAGATCCCTGCAGAATGGAAGACTGCCCTCTGCCTTTGGACAGCACAGCCTTACACTAACTGACTTTTCCTGTTTTAGGGGTGACTCTGAACAGAAACGGTTAAATTTCTTGTAATTGTTGAGCTTTGACCCAATAGCAACACTGAGAATTTTCAGTTATCTGAAGAAACGTACATCAGAAATTCTCGTTTTTTGTTTCTGCACCTGCTGCAAAGAAGTAGAACAGCCCTGGGAACAGGCAAGACAACCCAGTTCCTGCCACTGTCAAAACCAGCAGATTCATTCATTTGTATACCCCCCATTGTAACCAAAGCAAAGAATTATTTGCTATGGGTTCTAAATCAGGAGTTGCTGTTCTTTCTCTTGTTGTTTGGTTTCTTTTGAAAGCCTTTACAATGGGGAGCACACTTATAGAATTAAGGGAAGTAGATTTGGGGCCTGTAGCTCACACCACAGGTGACTGCACTCGGTAATGTCATTGTCACAGCCGTACACAGATTTTGTTTCTAGAGGGTCAGATTCTTTGCTGTCATCTATAGGAGGGTATAAATGAGAGAAAGCAGGCTGACTTAATTTGATGGCAGACTGCTGATAGGACTAGTGGTTATTTGAAGGCTACTTAATCCTGTTTAAGGTTGGGATTTTTTTTGGAAGGTCTCTGATTTCTGGGTGTATTTCGTACAGAAGCCATGTAAAAGCTGGGGCTGAATTAATCTGTCATTTGCTACATATCCATTGATATTTTCATCATATTCCAACTGTATGATAGTTAAACAGGATCGTTAAATAAAATTTTCAGAAGGTTAAGGAATTAATTATATTTTTCATACCTGCAGGTTTGTAAGATCTGATGCTGAATTATGAGAAGTAACAACATATTTACTGTATTTTCCAAATGTTAGGTAGATGTTACAGATACAACAGCAGAGAACTGAAAATGTCATGTGAGTAACAGTATTTCATTTAGTAATTTCTGCGTGGGATGGTTTATGTTTGTACAAACTGGCAGTTTATGAACAAGCTTTTGAGGGGAATGATACACTGCTAAGGCTGCAATATTTTGTATTATGCTGTACAGATTCGGTATCATAATTTAAAGGATTTGTGAGCTTCCTTCCCTCCCCAGTCAGTCCACCTGCATACCAGCACTGTCAGGCAGGTGAACTTGCAGTGAGCTGGGTCAGCAGCAGAAGCCTCACTTTTCTTGCAGTGGGCGATTGATGTGAGTGTAGCTCTGTGGATGGCTGGTTACAGAGTTAAATAAGTGCCAGTGCAAGGGAAGCAGGAGAAGAAACCTCCTGTTTTGGCAGCAGTCAGCAATTAGATTGGCTTTGTGGTTTCATGAAGTCCTATCTGTAAGTTAAGTTATGTGAACATTTGTAACGGTGGAAGACTCTGGTTGTTGATGGTTTTGCTTCCCCACTGCCAAGTGCCAACCCTGTCCTGGGTGCTGCCACTCTGTCAGCAGGCAGGTAGGGGACACAAACTTGTCTGGCTGTGAGCTTCTAGGATCAGTTTAGAAATCTTTAGGACTAATGGAAAGAAGTCTTACACATCAAGTGGGGCTCAGGTGACCCTGTATGTTTACATTAATACAAGATGAAATATGTGACTCGGGTGACAACAAAGAAGGCTTGGCTCAGGCTTGAGCAGCTGCAGTTAGGCAAGTGAGCCATGCTGAAGGAGACTGTAGACCTCAGTGCAATTTTCTGGAAAACAAAGGAATCTACATAGTAAGAAGACAAATGCAAGAATGGCTTACCAAGATCATTGGTAATGCACTAGTATAATTTAAAAATTATAGTGTCAAAATTATGGTGTCAAAGTACTGAATTTAATTTGAGGACTGGGATAAGACAATTGAGAGTCACTATCACCTGGAGAAAAAAAAATGGCCCTTATCAGTGTCTTTCCAAGGACCTATTTTTTTACTATCTAATGTTACTGTTACAAGTGACACTAGAGATGACTAAAGCTGGAAGAAGTTAGATGAACCAAACCTCTTGTTTTCTGCTTAGTGCCATCGTTAGCATTCTTGGCAGCACTTCACAGATACTTTCAGTGGTTTTTCTGCTTGGTTGCACTTCCTGTCTCATGTATTGGTGTAATGATGTCATTCTTGCACACTGCTGTGGGGAGTGTGTGGCGTGGTCTGCCCAATCCCCCCTGCAAGAAAGGCTTTCTCATGCCCTTCAAGAAGACTTTGCTTCTGCTCTGATGGCTGAAATCCAAATGGAAAGTCCCTTTTTTAAGCCTCCCCTGTATGGAGTGGGAAGCAGAGCAGGAGGAAGAGGCAACCTTCCTCATTCCATTTTTGGTAGGAAACTACTTACAGGATTGTCTGTCTTGACCTGATGTGGGTGAGCCCCTGGAGCCAGCATAACTCTGTGTGCCTCCATAGCCCTGTCTGGAGCTGTAGAGAAAGCAAGGGTAGGGAAGATGCTTATCCCTAAAGCAAACAAAGCAGTGGAAAACAGGAATGGGAGCTTCAAACATATCCTTGCTCCTTTGGCCAGGCAGTGCTGGTCATGGGAGGAGAGCACTGAGAAAGTCTTATCTGCCCAGTGTTCCTTTCATGGACCAGGAGAGCAGCAGGGTTTGTTTCTCTGTTTCTACCTGTCCCAAGAAGGCAGCATGGATGGAGCAGTTTCTCCTTGGGGATGTTACTGCAGGAGAAGGAGGAGTGTGGCTGCCAGGAGTGAGCAGGTGGCCCCTCACCCCTGGGGAGCAGCCTCGGCCTGCTGCTTCCTGAGGTCTGTCCCTGTGCACCAGGCCAGGCTCTGCTGTGCAAGCAACAATTATGTGGGGAACTTTAAAGTGATAGAACTCAGTGTGTTGAAACGAACTTGGGAAAACTTCTGAAATCTGACTTCTGCAGATGACTCTTCCAGCATGAGTCATCTGCAGCTGTAGAGGAGCCATGGGGCAGAGCCTTCCTCCCCTCTACTCAATGGAGCTGTCAGAGTGCCCGGAGCCAGGGCAGGGAGAAAAATACCACGAGATATACATGGGAGAATTCCCCACGGGGGCACCGGTGGGGGTTTGTGGCTTTGTGTTTTTCAATCACTCGGCTCCACATAAGAACATTGTGCAGCTTGGACCTTCTACCCAGAGGACTGAAACACCCCAAGTCCATCCCCAGGAAGCAGACAATGGTGTTGATATGCCTGTTGCTGCAGAGGAAGTGGCTTCTGTTATAACCAGCAAGCAATCTGCTAAAGTCCATGGTTTGGGTGATTGCCAGACTAAATTTGACATAAAATTATCTAACCTTTTTGGCTTTTGTCTTACTGTTTCTGGATCTGTTTCTCCTGCTTCCTACAATTTAGAGCTCACATATGGCAGGATTTTTCCCCCCACAGAAACTAGTATAGACTTTTATTTAAAAAAGGTGAAATTGTTAACAGAGAATCCAGTCTTTACGTAGTAGATTATGAAAATATTCTTAAATGCTTTCAGTAGGGTAGAAAAACTGATGCTAAACCACATGCAGCTATGGTATTGCTCAGGGCTTTGTCATGTCCCCTTGCTGCAATCATTAGGAAATATAACATAGTATTGCAGAAAAGACAGTTTGTGGAAGTCAAGACTTCAAATGTTGGAGGCATCAGACGCCCTCTTGTGCCGTTTCTCTGGTAGCATCACAAGGCGAACAGCTTCCCAGGAGCAGAGGCAGAGCCGAGCTCCAGCCTCTGTTTTAGTCTGGGGGAGACTGGTGTGTGCTTGGGCACCTACATCGTGATCCAGTGCAGTTCTGATGTGTAGGAGTTATTAGTTGATGGGTCCACAAACTTCACTCCAGCTGTACAGTATGACCATTCAAAATGAAACTTTGAGTGGAAAAAAATAGACATCTTCCAAAAGACAAAAATAAAATCTTTAGATTCACACAAAAGTAGCAGTGTTCACTAAATACTAAATATCTCTGATGGACCAGATTTTAAGTTGAATTTCAGACTTCAATGACTGTTAATAATATGCAAGTTTAGATTTTTTTTTTGTTTGTTTAGATTATACTGTATGTTTAAAATTGTTCACCTCCTTGGGCTGCAGTAATATCAGGAAAATGTGCCATGTGTCTGTGGAAGTCAACTCTGGGTCTAGTCAAATACTTTTCTTCAGATTGCTCACTGCAAATGTCAGAAAATACTCATTTCTCCAGATACCAGACCATAAGCAGAAGTGCAAACTCCAGAGTAAAAGAGATACATCAGTTTACAAAATTAACTAAATAGCTATGACACATCTGAAAACACAATTCTTTGATGGCTTGCTGCCTAAAGAAATAAATTTCACCTTTTTTTGATATGTGGAACTCAGAGTTGTTCAAAGGACACAAATGTTACTGTTTTCCTGGCCTGATGCAAAGTCCCGAACTTACTGATACCACTTAAGATGCAAACACAACTAGACATAACATGCCTTGGCAGCACTCTTCTGTCTTCCTGACTGTTCAAGGATTAAAATTGTTGCTTATCTCAGGCTTGTTGACCCAGAGTGGTTTTAGACTGGACTACCTGTCATTCTGTGATATTTCTAGCAAAATAGCAGTTTCTATCAGGGTACCTCTCTGCCCAAAAGGTCATGAGGATACTACTACAGAGCAGTAGCTAGAGTATAAAAGAAGAATGACCATGCTGGGCCTGGCTGATATCGATCCTGACTCCAGCAGACACTGTAAGTGGATGCCTTGATAAAAGCCTAAGAAGAAAGTAGGTATAAATGCTTCTTCCTTTACTGCTGTCCAGCCTCCAACAGTTTTCACGTCCTAAGCTGAATATGGGATTTGTGCATTTAACCTTGACAGATTTAATTTCTAAGATTTTTCCAGTTCTCCACTGAGCTAGTGTTAAACTTTTGCATTCACAGCATCCTTTTTGCACTGATGCATTTGGTCCATGGTGAGCACTGACCGTCCTGTCTCCTGTCTGTTATTTTTAACAGCTGTTTGCCCCAGAAGGACCCTTCCCTCCTGAGCAATGGCTGTTTGGTTATCTTAAAAGTCTTGTTGAGGAGCATGATTGAAAGCAGAGCCCTTTTGAGAAGTCTTATAGTACTTGATACAGATTTCCCATTTACCAAAAAAAACCAAACAAACAAACCCAACAAACATCTGGTTCTTCCAAAGTGTATCATGTTGATCTGTTTATTAATTCTATTCCTTATTATAGTTTCTACTACTTGCTTTTCAGTGAAACTTTGTACAGATTTATTACTCTGCCAATAGTGGGATGAATTTGGCAATGTGACTACATTTTTTAGTACTTTTTTGTGTTCTCTCTAGCAGGTCATAGAAATGCCACAGTGTGATGTGTCTGTAGAGGGCAAGTAGTGGCTGTGAAATGTTTTCAAGCAAAAAGAAAATGCTGTGGAAATGCACAGAATTAATGTTGCTATGTAAATTTAAAGGGAGTTACTACCCATCACAGCAACAGTGTGGATACAACAAAATGGATCAAATAAAGGGTTTGTACCTATTTTGAAGTTACTAAATTTCAATATTTACTGGAACCTACCTGATGGCATACTTGAATTTGATCCAGTAAAGACTAGAAATTCCTTTAGCCCACAAGTAGAATTTTTCAGGGTCTGGAACTGAAAACACACTTGAGCACGAGCAGTTTTGGGGGATCAGATTGTTAGGGATTGTTTCCAGCAGAGCAGGTCCAGTCTTAGAAGTTTTCAGTCTGCTCTGAGGGCCATCTACCATGAGTGGTTAACTGCTTTGTTCAGCATGAGGGACCATCTCATGACCATACCTGATGCTGTGTGAAAAATAGTCCAGACTGTCCTTTGGGAATCTGCAGAGTACTGGGGGGAGGGGGAAAGGAAGAACCTTTCCTTTGCCCAGGGAAGTCTTTGTCCTTCCTTTTTCTTTTCCTGAAGAGGATGGGGAAAGGCTCCAGGCAGAGATAAAGAAGGAAAGTTTTCTGAGTAGTTGAGTATTCTTTGAAGTACTGGATGAAGCCCTTCAAAAGGCGCAGGACTTCATTTGAGTGGTTTGCATAGCTGAAATAGCTAATGTAAATGAATTCAGAGACAAATCTCCTTAGCAAAATCAGCCATTCCTGAGCACAGAATGTTGTCATTAATAATTTGAACAAAGTGTGTGGTCGTTGTTGTTCTTTCGTGAACCCTACCTACCTTAAAATATCAACAAAAGCCTCCTTGTAGCTGTGCAGCTTAACCTCAGTGTTTGAAAATCTGGCAGTGCCATGTCTGATGTAAGCTGTTGGTGAGAGATCATTTGGAGATTTACTCCTAAACACATTGTAAAAGGCTGAATCCAAACTGATGCTTCACATCCTGTTCATCTGGTCTTTCACAGTAGGTGTGTGTGTATGCTTTTCCCTAAAATACACAATAGTAAGTATGACATAACTGAAAAGTAGCATCTTGCATTTACAGGAAGAAGGGAGGGGGCAGGTAAGAGGGTGTATGTAGCAGAGCTGCTGGCTTGCAGCAGTCCTTACTCAGTATCGGAGCAGTTAACTACTGTCTTTTACAAAATGAATTGTTTAAATTCCATATAAAATGCTTTCCTAGACGTGCTAGGAGCCAACTCTGAGCTCTGACTATTGCCACATTCTGTCCTTGCATGCAAGATTATCTCTACGGATAAGCATGAATAGAGTTCAAATGAATCTATCAATAATCAGTGGAAAGGATGTCATAATGTGAAGTCTGATACTGTATAAAAATATACAAGTCCTTGAAAACATGTGTTTGGAAAGGAACTGCTTTATTCTTAACATAGCTCCAGGTCTGGCAGCAACAGCTCATGAAGAGGTGTGGGAATTAGCTGAACAGACTCCCTGCTGGCAAGGAGGGCTGGGAGGCTGTATAATACCAACAGGAGACTGACTCCTCATTTTTAAGTCCCTTTGGGTAAAGGATGGTAAATTATTTTTCTTTGCTGATGAAACACATTGTGAGGCAAAGCCACAATCGAGAAGAAAAAAAATAAGTGTTTACTGGAAATAAGATCTTAAATAAATAAAGTCAAAGGAAATATGGTATGTAAGATTTCGATTTTAGTTTGTCATAATCTCTTAGATTTATCACAATGGGTTCAGCTAAAAGAAGAAGATATATGAGGAAGGTGGGGAGAGGAAGAGATGGCTGAAGATGAAACGCACATTTTTAATTACTCCATTGCTAATTCTCTGATTTGGATCTGCTTATAATTAAGTTAAACTATTTTCAGTGGAATTTTTCTTTGAAGTATTTGCAGCAATGCAGAGTATGTGTGGTACCATGCTGAGTCTAAAGAAAGGGCAAACAGAAATACTCCCTTGTCCTGTGAATGGCACAGTCTCTATAAGGACTCCCATGACTATTAGCAGGCACTTTTTCAAAAATCTACTTTTTTACAGCATCAGTTATGTGAAACTTATAAACCTCTCTGTAATGATGCCCTCTGGTGACTCTGAGAATTTTTGCACTAGAATGAAATAAAAAGCAAGATGGAATTTGGCCTGCTACTATGAAAGTACTCTGGCAAGTTGGACTATTCGTTAAAGATTAATGAGCAAATTAGAGCTCTTCGAGTTCAACCAGGCAATATACACAAGCCATACACATACAGAAGTCCAGGACACACTCCAAGTGTTGTAGGAGCAGAGCTGAAATGTGTAAAGTAATCTGTTGTACATTCATGATAAAAAGAAACCTGCCTTTTGGCACTGCACACTGATAATTTATTTTCTAGTGCTTAGAGAAAAGAAAATTAAAAGATTAAAAAGAATTCTCAAGCTTTTCTTGATGCAGAGAATGTGGAGGATGTTAATTAATTATATGAAATCTTAGAAATAAACCAGCTGTGCAAAAGAATGCCTTTTGTATATTTTACACTTGGTGTGGCTGCTACACAGTCTCTGGAAAGCTGATTTCTACCATGGACTCTTTCCTCTCCTGGATGTTGTTTTTTATACACACAATCTGTAGCCTCTAATGTTTCTACATTTACTGCCCATCATTTCCCATCATACAGACATACGTGACTAGTATTGTGCTGACTCTGGAGCTCATGCGGTCCTTATTGTGCTCTGGTTGAAAAGAATTCTTTATTTGCAGTGTTGTGTTATTTTACAGACAGATCCATGATCATATAGTGTCTGCAAGGAAACAAGTATGTGTGGCTGGGCATGGGTGGAGTAGGTGTGGGCACCCCCCCCTTCAGTATCACTTCTGTTTTAAATCATAGCTAGGAAGTTATGTCCTGAGCAATATGGATGCAGCACTGGCAAGGCGAGTAACCCAACAGAAAGCCATCCACAAGCAGATACAAGCAAGGTAATTAATAGAGGATAAACAGAAAAAAACCCAAAACAATCCCTCCTCCCCCCCCAAACCTGTTGTAATAAATTTTTATGAGGTGTGAACTATTATCTTTCATCTTTATTAACTGAATTCCCAAATTAGGCACATACTTCTAGTAACTGTATCAAGATAAGTAACTCCTCTGCTTTTAAGCAGTGTTCCCCCATGCCTTGCTTGGAAGAGGCTGCATCTCCTCCCATTCATGTCCTTTGCCAAACAGCCCCTTAGGCACAGTGTAGATCAACTGGCTTTAAAGGATATTTTCTCTAAGAAAAACTAAAGGAGTAAACAAAATATTTGTTTTGACAAGATGTCTACTTTGATCAAAATGTTACGATCAGGAGGTACAAGTATGATTTTATCCTCACTTCCCAAATAATCTGTAGAATCTTCACTAACTTCTTCATTAAGTCAGTTATTTACCTTTCAACTGCAGTCTATATTTTAGGAAAATAACTTTTGTTGATTTTACAGGCTGTTTAGTATCTGTAGAGGAGTTCATGCTATTGTTTTGAGGCCCGATAATACGTCGGGAAAGGACTGTTTTTCTCTACTAACATTTGCAGTGTTTCACCGTATGTGTCTTGCAGTCACACAGTGCTTCCTCCTGGCCCAGACAGTTACCCAGGTTCTTCTAGGAGGAGAATAAACCCATTGATAAATCCATACATCTTTGGTGCAGTATCTCTGAATGTAGCAGGAACACACAAAAATTAGTACTTTTCCTAGTGACCACGCCCAACTTTCCATTTTTAGCTAAACTGATGTTTCAAAGAGCCTCTGCTTCCTTCCTGATCAAGACTGGAGCTGCTTACTCTGTCTGCTGGCCTGCCGATTCTTTCACAAAGGCTCCTGTAGCTCAACCAGTTGTCTCTGAGCAGTCCATTGCAAATTCATGTCCCACCTGGTGTACTTGGGCAGTGACTCCTGCTGTGTCCAACCATCTTCCTCTGTAAAGGAACTTAATCGCTGTTACATTTAGCCTGAGTGAAGGGTAGCTGTCAGGCCCACTGCCCTGATCAGCCTGGGATTGATCAGAGACCTGTGTGATGTCTTGTGCTTCCCACAGTCTGACAGCCTTTGGGATTATAAAAATGGCAGTGGAAGGAGGCATGGGTTTTGTTATGGTTGCATAACTGATTGTAGAATGTTGTTATGGTAGGTATAGAAATTTTGAACAGAAAGGTATTGGCTACAAGAAAGGGGTTTTATGTATACAGAGAGCCATGCAGAACTACAGAGAAATTTTACTTCCGAAGTAGGTGGAGTATTATCCTTAGATCTCATCAAGGAGTGGGAGTTTCCAGTCAGACAGCTCCTCCACTGACATGTTGGGGCAAGTGACTCAGCTCTGCAGTAGAGAAGAATGTCCCCAGTGCTGCTTTCCTGGAAGCACCTTCACCTGGAGATTTCTTGCTCAGGAATTAATTTGCTTATGAAAACTCATCAGTTCACAGGGCCTGGGGTGGCAGAGCTGTGGGCAGATGGCTGTCACGGAGATGAGGATGCACAGCTGTAGGAAGCCTAATTAAGACCTCTGACGAACTTTCCAGTGTAACTGCACCAGTAATTGTCAGGATCTATGAAGTGAATAAAGGTTAGTTGTTCTCTCAGCCGTGAGAGTAGCAGAAGTTTGTAATCATCCTATCTTCAAGGAGGCAGTGGTTGCTATTCACTGGTGATTTGTTACAAAGAAAAGCTTTCAGAAATAACACAAGGTGAGTCTGGCAGCAGTCAACTGACCTGTAATTTCAAGATTGCGAAAATGATTAGAAAAAAAGAAGTGGAGTGTAGCAGAACTTTCAGGAGCTTATCTGGAGCTTGAGGTGCTATCACAAATGAGACCCTGAGTGTCCAAATCTGAACTGTAGAGGTTTGTACTGAAAGTTACCCTTCTGGGAGAAAACAAGATATGCATGTTTCTGACAGAATAGTTTTGTGAGCTGCTTTTTTCCTTCCGAGATATCAGCCTTATAAATAGCACTGATACCTTGGTCTACTTACTCTCTGTAGACCTTATATCCTAGCTTTTTATTTTGTGTAAGAGTAATTTGGTTGGAGAAATTGATCATTACAGGGAGTGGATGAAGATACTGGAGCCAAATCCTTAACTCCTGTAAGTTTTGCTCCGTTCTGACCGCACAAGCTATTTTTAAGCCTGGTTTGAAAAGGTTGGTGCTCCTATAAGTCCTCTGCCTATGGCAGTGGACAAAAAAAAAAGTTGCCATCCCAACAGGTACCTGCTAGCAGGAGCCCAGTTGGCAAGTGCTATGTAGGAAAAGCAGTCTGGAGTCAACACCTGGAAGCTGACTTTTCATGTGGAACAGGAAATTGTTGAATGTCTGGAGTATCTGCTTTATCTGCTGTCAGCTTTTCAATCTCCTAAACAAGATAGATACAGTGACACATGGAGTTTGTGGGTCCCTGGGCTGGCATTGTGCACACTCTTCTGCATAGGGGAGGGTGGAGAAGCAGAGTAATTAAGGGCGTCCCACTCTGTAGCCAGATGTGTGAGTATATGTCTTCATGTGTTAGCCCCTCACCAAACAAGGTGAAAGAGGTCTTTCGGGATTATTTAAGTGCAAGGAAGCCAGGTAGTATGTTAATCTCTTTCCTCCAGGATGGGGTTAACTGCATAAATGGAAATGCCTTGGCCTTGTTCACCTGATAGATTACTCTGATCTAGCAAACCTTTGAACACTTCAGCCTGGATTCGTTCAAACTCTTATGCTGATATAAAATGAGTCTGTTGCCATGTACCCTTAGGATGCAGCTTTACTTTCCAGGATTGTCTGTCTTACAGTAATACTTTCAACATGTGCTTCAGAGTGAGGCACAAACCCAGGCTGGTTGTGTGACTTTACTCTTTCCTGTTTCTGACATATATACCTTGGAGAGTATCTGGTTGATGCATATGGTAAGATAGCAGCATGCATTGATCAAGTATATTAAAAAAGGGAGTTCAGTTTCTACTGTATAAGGAAAAAATTCAGCTTGTCCTTTTGAAATACCCAGGCACTGTGTGGATGCAAGAATTATTTATTAGGGAGACTTTAAAGTAGGATGAAAGTAAGAAATCCTATGAAAAAAATTTCTGTTTGTTTCTTACATTTTCTCCACCCTTCCCTCACCCCAGACTGTTCAATATGGTTAGAAGGAAAATCTTTTCCAAATCTTTTCAATCTAAAATACCATCAGATGGAGCAAAAGGAAAACTGAACTTGCCCCACAAGCATTCCTGCACTGAATTGTTAGATGCTCCAGCCCCAGAGCCTTGGGTACAGGGAAAATACGAGCAAGATGTCCATGCTGTTTGTGGAGGGGTGGATCACAGAGTGTCTCTTGCCTTGGGTGCTTCAGGGAACTATCTGGCAGAGCTGAAATCATCCTGCAATGTGATGATGTGGCAATTTTGGTGGCAATACCAGCCTACAGACTTCTGTCTTGTTCTCTGTTCCTCCTTTCTGATTTCCATGCCATGGGGCACCATACTTGTGGCTGGATTAAAGCGTCTTGCTATAAACAGCACTGAAGACCAGAACACTTGTGGGGCAGGGTGGTGATGTTCTTTAAAGCCAGAGAAGCCCAACACTGATCTGATTTACAGCATGGGGTTGCATGCAGGTGATGTCCTCACTCATCCATGGTGTGGTAAGTGGTGCTTTTGCCCACTGTGCTGAAAAAGGTCCTCACTCTAAGCCTGTAGGTTTACTCTAGAAGGCTCTGCTCCAACTTCGTCAAATCATGAACTGAATGAAGATGACCTCTGATGTGTTGTTTGCTCTGATTACTGAAAACTGCAGGGCCCCCAGGCAAAACCAGGAGAGGAGTGCCTGGTTGTAGTGTGTTGGATCTTACCTGCATTCAGTGCTATCAACACCAAGAGGATTGTGTTAGGATTCCTGGGAAAATGTAGTATCATAAAATGTAGTGTCTCTGTGCTTCAGAGCAACTGAGGAGGCTTAGGGGAACTTCAGGTGGAGGTAACAATTTGCTATCTGAGCTCCACCAAAGCTGCTCAGTGCTGTGTCACCTCTTCTATTGGAATAGCACTGTTACAACGCTGTTCAGTAAGGAGACTTTGAGGAGAGTTTAAATTCAACAAAGAATGGAAATACAGTCAACTAAACAGCTATAACTTTCTTTTGTCATAATGCACAGGAGAGGAGACAGAAACCATTTCAGGTATTGAAATAAAAGGTGAGATAGAACTACCTCAAGTTTTGTAACACAAAAGTGCTTTTTTAACAACTTACTAAAAAAAAAAAGGCTCTTTCTCTTACTCTAGTCAAGTGTGAGTAAAAGCAATTACCTAAAAGCTTATTTTTCTATGCCAGTTATCATTAAAAAGAAAATAAGAGAAACTACATACCAACATTTGTTATAATTTCATTAGTATCCAGGTAGATCTAATTTACGTGGAGGTTCTGTTTCCAAGCTGAGGATCAAATTAATCTCATCTGACAGACAATTGAGTTACAAAGGCTTTACATGAGAACGTTTCTCCACAGAATGTAAACAAGGCACATAGATTAATAAGGTCAGACATCCAACAGGAAGCTAAGTTATGGCAGAACTCATCATCCAGCAACACGTATAGCTAGACCTTCTCAAATAATGTGAGTTAGCATGAAATAAAGCAAAAGTTTTAAATTAACTCAGTGTTTTACCCTCTGGGCAGTAGAACAAGGAGTTAGAGGAAATAAGTTTATAAACCATAGAAGTAATATGACTCTCTGCAGCAAGTTGTAAAGACTTGAATTTCTCCCAAAGATTTACAGATTTTTACAGTGTTAAATATCACTGTAATTATTAAATCTTGCATGAGAAACCCAGAGAAACAAACTGTAGCATAAATGTAACATCTGAGACTTAAAATTTATAGTCTGAGAACTGACTGAAGCCACAAAAGCAGAAGAGTCATGTAGCAAAATGGTGAAAGGGCATCCCTGCTAAAATCCTTGTGGAAAGTGCTAAGCAAACTGGAATAGTTCCAAAATATGTAGGTGGGATTGCTCTTCACAATACTGGGATTTACTCCATTATTGTCCAAGTGACTCATCTGAAATTGCCCACAATCTACTAGACATATTTTATTGTCAATACATTTTGCCCTGGCCTTTTGTCTCCGTGGCTACATGACCTTAATTCACCTAAATTTCTAAAATGGTGGCACCAGAGGGTCCTGATAACAGCACTGCACTTTCCATATCCAAATATTATGTAGACTCATCTGCATGTTTAGGAGGACAGTGTGTCATTGCCTTGTATCAACATTTTCTTGGTTAATCTACTGCCAAGAGAAAGATACTGCCTTCCCTGCTATAGGACTGAGCTCTTTCTCTCTGTGACACTGCCAGTTGCAAAATGACCTTGAAAGTGATTCCCAAACATAGAAAATCACCTATTTGAAACCATGATGCTTAATTACATCAATCAGTCCATGAATCCTGTTTGCACCTACTGTGGCAGAGCAAATAGACCTTCTTTCATTCAGCAGTGGATTATGGCTAGATGGGCTTTGTGCAGATAAAAACACAAGGTTTCCACATTTGTATCTGGCATCTGTAACTAAAGAGATGATATCCCCTGATGCTGTAGTCCACCACTCTTTTTGACAGAAAAAGGGCTGTTCTTCCTGCCCTTTTATCTAGAATATTGTTTAACTTAAATATTGGGTCAGGATTTGTTCAGTCAATTCACAGGAGTTCTTGTAATCTCAAATACAACCCAAGGCATTGGATTGCAGTATTTTGGTTTTAGAGCAGCCAGTGCCAGCTGCTTCAGCAGACTTAAGAAGCTCCTTAGAGGACAAATATAAAATAATCTTGAATTCTGCCTTTGAACATTTAGTGAGGGACTGGGCTCCGAAGAATAGTTGTTTATGTCTCCAGCATTTTTTCAATCCTATCTAAAAATTGTCAGACATCTCCATTACCTGCTTAACCATCTAGTGATGTTTTGGATCCTAAATCTCAACAATACCTATTGACAGGGATTTTTAGATTAGTTTAAGGTGTCACCCTTCTCTGCTCTTCCAAATCTGCCTTTTGCAATTGTCTTGTTTTCCATTTCACTGTTTTTTTCCCTTATTTGCCTGTCATACCAAGATATATGCTGGAGCTCCTAAGCACTTTCTATCTTCTAGTTCTAGTTTTTTACTCACAAAAATATGCACTAAATGTTCTCCCTCCCTCTCTCCTGGTTCCCCAGGGAAGGAAACCCGGGCATGTTGGCCAAAAGGGAGATGCTTTACCAGGTACCATGCAGGTCAGAGCATCCAGTTCCCCTAAATCTAGGCACAGCTCTGATGCCCTTTCTCTGTATTCTGTTTAGATAAAATTCTCTGTATAATATTGTACTTTAACATATAATTTCCTATATTTATCTCTGTTTTAATCAATGAAGTAATTCTCATATAAATACCTTACTATGCTCTTCAAGATGAAGCAAAACATACCATTGCTCCTTATTGTCTCCTTAAGAACATAGGATATCCTGTAATGCCAAACCAGCTGCTCTTTAATGTTACATGAGGGCCACAGAGCCTAGAAATTGTGTAAGCACCTAATTCCCTTAAAAAAATTAGTCACAAAAATAGCTCCTGAACTACGTGACCGCTTTTATAAATGCAGACCAAAGCTTTTCTTTCCAAACAAAGTGTTCTGAGACTTGGTTCTTGGGTTGTGAGTTTGCAAGACAAAACAGGACAATATCTGTGTCTCACAAGGGTTCTTGTTCCCAATCAGCATAAGGAAGAGGCCCTTTCTGGGCCAAGCAGCCAGGAGGAGAGACAGGACTTAACAGCTAACAGGGAAAGAAACCTGTAAATTGAACTCCACTAGTGCTAGCAAGCCAAATTACAGGGATTATGGAGGACTGCAGGAGGAAAACTGGTGGCTGAATTTTGAGTTATGGGAGGAAATTTTAAAAAGTATGTTTTATAGGACACTGAATAGCACAAAAGAACTATTGGACCCCAGGCTAACACTTTTCAAACCACTTTACTGACAGCATGTCATAACCAGACCAGAACACAACTATAAATAACAGTAGGAAACCTACCTACTGGAGGTAAGTATGCCAAGACAGTGAGTCAGTGTTAGTCATTTGGTACTTTTTTTAATAATTGAGGGTTTTACCCAAATCCTACTGAAAATCACTCCTCCCTCTGTAGTACCAGGGGGTATTTTGTGTGTATATATGTGTATGTATTTTTTTTCCTCAGATTTCATGCCATCACTTTGCCTGCCCACAGCATTTAACAAACTTTTTAGTATCCTTATTAAAAATTAAAATTGTTTATTAAAATAAGTTCCCTCAGAAGTTTCTCAGCAAAGTGTCTCAGCCCTATGCAAAGCACAATTAGCACATGGGACAGAAAGTTGTGTGGAGACAACTTGTACTTTTTTGGTGACCTTAATTCCCTTCATCTTTGGCTTGGTACTCCCTCTTCCAAAAAAGAAGTCACATGTGTGGGGAGCTGCCTAAAGAATGGAGCAGAGCCCAGGAGGAACACAGGCACCATGGGCTATTCTCGGATCTGCTGTGGAGGTCTGCATTCCCAGAAACTGGTTTCTGGAGAACCAAAACAAGGTGTAAGTTAATAACATACTTTATAGGTCAGCTGCAAACCTCTTTTGTCCCAAATGTGAAGAGCACCAGATGGTGCAGTATTATAGGAAAGTCAGGTTTGGTCACACTGATTGATTAAATTGGATTTTTTAAGACCCAGGTTGATCTGAGAAATCCACAAATAACATACATCCACAGAAGTGTTTTCTCTTTTTTAAGGACAGTGAACTAACAGGGCCACTGAATTCAGAGTCAGACCTCATCTTTGTAGGCATCGCAAGTCCAGTAGGGAGGTAAATTTGGGTGAGACTAACGTTCTGTGTCAAACTAAATACCATCAGGGAGCTTTTTTTGGGGGAACGGAGCTAAGCCATCTATACCAGCACAGTGTTTCCTAGCCTGGCTTTGGCCTAAGGCAAAGAGCATGGTCCAGATGAGTTTGAGCTAAGATTTGAGAATTAACATGTGCCAGGCTGCCTTCCCAGTGGGTAGCCCAGGTGAAGAAGCCATGCTGCTTTGGAGGCTGCGACTTCAATAGTAAGGGTGTGGGCCTTTCTCTGCCAGAGAATGGTTTCAGACAAATTTAATTTACTTTAATAAGTTAATTTTAATTTGTATACATGGAGCTGTGGAGTGTAGGTGAAACCTTGGAGAGACGGGCACTGCAGCTGCCTTGGCTTTCCTCCTGCCCCAGGGGATTCAGATTTCCTTCGTGTTCATGGGTGCTCTGCTGCTGCACAGGAGGAGCGTGTCTCCTGCTCCCCAGTTCCACATAGTGTGGTAGCAAAGAGGGAGGTGTGAGGAAGAGTGGCCATTGCGGGAGTGGTATCAACACCCAAACACATCAGCGTTACCCTGCACTGCTGGCTTCCTGCCGGAGGCCCCAGCTACAGATCAGCTTCTAGGAGAGAAGGAAACCTTTCCCAAAGGAGTAGGACCTCATGTAGAGACTTGCTGTCCTATCTCTGTGGTGGTGGGGAGAACCTGTGAACCAGGTTTCAATGACTGATGAAGGTCACTCATTAGGCATATTTCAGCTTTACTCTATGTTGATAAACCCGTCACTACTGACCCACACATGTTGGCAGGATGGGAAAGATTGTGGTACCTATGGCTGCATATGTGCATGTAAGCGTATGAACTGTTTGCCAGGTACAAACCCCCATCTGCCTCCTGCTGCTGTACCTTTGCAGTGGCTGTTTTGAGTCAGGACTAAGAAATCTGCTGAGGACCAGCATCTCTTGTGTAAACAAACATGCTTGCAGGCAGGCACTGGGGCCCTATCAGAAAACAAGGTGATTGGAACGATAAAGTACCAGTATGGTCTTGAAAGAGCTGGGTTTGCTCAGAATGTGCAGCTTCATTAAGGAGGTTCTGTGGGTTAAAGCATGTTTGAGCTAGTAAAAATAAATGAGGGGTAGGCCCTGATGCCCAGGCTACACTCCTAAGCCAAAATCTTGGAGCCAACAGAGTTCCTACAAGGTGAAGCTGCTGAGCAGAAATTTCTAAAATGCTTTAATTAAACCACAGAGGGGAGCAGGAGAAGGCAGGTATTTCTCGGGAAGGAGAGAGCATCTTGTGGTGTTCCCTCATGGGACTTGACTGCGACGGATTGGAGAGCGATGCTTGCTTCAGACAGGACCTCTCGCCCAAATGTCAGCCATTGGCACCTTCCTGCAAAGGAGAGTAAGTATGCAGAGGTATTACAGAAAAGACTGCCCAGAGGAATGGTGCTGGGGGGCTGAGTACTGCTCCCTTGCCATGTCAGCCCTCACTCTTGCTGTAGCAGTAGCCCAGCTGGAGGGGTGTCCCCAGCACCTCCAGCCCCTGCTCTCTCGAATATTTTTTACATGCTTAATTTTTTTGGAAGTGTTAAGTTGATTTTAAAGTGTACATCAAGGTGGCACAAAGAGGAAACAAGTTCTCCTCAGAAATCCTGTGAGTTCCTGCTCAATGATTCCCTGTTACAGGCAAAAGAGGCACCAGGAGATGCAAAAAGGGGATTTTCAAAGCTAATTATTTACTGTTTTATAGACTTTCAGCTACTTCAGCCTGGCAGGTTTGATAAGGAAGGCTGGAGCTTCAGCAAAAACAATTAGCATGACTTCTGTGAGATACTACTGAGTAATTGGGCCATTGTTTATTTCCTGTAAAGGGACAGATTATTAGAGAGGGCTTTGTTTGCCGTTTGCAGATTATTTTTGTCAGGGTGGATGCATTCACCAGGAGAATGGCAAGTAGGACTGATAATACTACAGAGACTCTCCTTGTGACAGTGCAAGGACGTGCAGTTCTCCCCATCTTGTCCACTGTCTGGTACATCTTCCTTTCCTTTTATTCTGAAGTGATGATCCTAAGAGCCAGGTTTGTATTGGTATTATTCTGGGAAGACTGCAGGAGGGGAACAAGGGTGACCTGAGTTAACACCATGCTGGGTTGGAACGGGACAGACCACGGGGCAGATTTGTGCATCAGCCTCAGAAGACTAACAAGAGGATGGAGTCTGTGTTGATCAGTATTGAAGAAGATGGTGGAAGAAGTAGCAAAGGTTGTATTTCCCTCTACTTGCAAGTAGTTTTCCTTTTCCAGTTTATATTGTGTCCTGCCACACATGAAATCAAACCCCTTTGTATGAAGGAATAATTCAGTTCACCTCAAATCAATTCGTGTCAGCTCTGAAATTGAAACATGAGAACTACTAAAAATAATCAGTAACAGGGCAAGAAATAAATAATCCACTGCTTTGTCCAGGGAGAAATACTTTCTGACTTGGTCATCAGTAAGTAATTATCCTTGCTGGAACTGGCTAAGAGGCTAACATATCTGGTGTGCATAGCTGACCCTGTCTTGGGGACAATGGTGGCTTGGGATACTTTTTGAGGTCCTTTTCAGGTATGATTTTAAGAATAATGCTATAGAAGTTATTTAGAAAACCTTTCTTTTCAGCAGGGAATGGCTTATAATTTGGCTTTTTTCTAGAATTCCTGAATGTTTGAACACTTCAAAAGTTCTCAAGGCCAATATTCAACTGTCACAACTCTTGGAAGCATTGTGAAAGATAAAGACCAATGATACGAGGATGAATGGGAAACATACTTTCTAAAATGCTTTAGTCTAAACAAATTCTTAAAACCTGTAGGTACCAGTGCATCCCAAGGATGGGATGCAAGGCAAAAATAAGAAATAGGGCTTCTCAGGGCACTTTTGAAGTGATGCAAATCTGCACCAGGGAAATCAAGATTGCCACAGGCAGCACTGACCCTACAGTCAATTTCAACACTTGTACTTAGGGCTTTTAATTACAGAGTTTCTTGAAGGTTGAGTGGACTGTATGGCAAAAAAGAAGTATTTTCTGCAATCTTTCCCTGTGTGCTGAACCTCAGCTGGGCTAATTCTTTGCAGCTGCCTAGGCAGAGAGCCAGAGCCTTCAGGTAGTGGATTGTGGACAAAATGGAAGGAGGAGTTTTGGCATCCTCACAAACAGGACATGCTTGTACAGGGGAAAGACCAGAAAATACCAAAGTGCCCAATACTGCTCCCTCACATGCGCTTTGTAAGAGCCAAGATAAAGAGCATCCAGTGAAGTGTAATGTAACAATTGGACTCCAAAAGCTAGACCATGGAGAAGGAGAAGGGATGTGGCTCAACTCTGCTCTCTTCACTCAGGACACGTGATACATATCTTACATAGGGACTTTGATGTCTGTGCTCAGTAAAATTAGTGTGTTAAAAACCTCTTTTGTGCTATAATCCTGTCACTCTATGTCATCCCCCCATCTTCCCTCCTGAATAAACCTCTAATCCACTGCAGTTTGAGTCCTCCTCTCAGTAATTTTTTTCTGTTTACAAATAGTTGGTATCCTTCTGATTTAATTGCTTTATTATTATATTTCTCATCTCAGTTGGACTCAGTCTTTGGCACAGCACATTCGCTTCCCCTAACGGATGCTGTCTCATAGAATCATAGAATGGTTTGGGTTGAAAGGGACCTTAAAGGTCATCTAGTTCAAACCCCCCTGCTTGGGCAGGGACACCTTCCGCTAGACCAGGTTGCTCAGAGACCCATCCAACCTGGCCTTGAACACTTCCAGGGATGGAACATCCACACCTTCTCTGGACAATCTATTTCAGTGTTTCACCACCCTCACTGTAAAAAATTTCTTACTTATATCTAGTTTAAATCTACCCTCTTTTAGTTTAAAACCATCATCCATTGTCCTATCACAACAGGCCCTGCTTAAAAGTCTGCCCCATCTTCCTTATAAGCCCCCTTTAGGTACTGGAAGGCCACAATAAGGTCTTCCTGGAGCCTTCTCTTGTCCAGGCTGAAAAACCCTAACTCTTTGAGCTGCTCCAGCCCTCCAGTCATCTTTATGGCCCTCCTCTGGACCTGCTCCAACGGATCCATGTCTTTCCTGTGCTGAGAGGCCCAGCTGGACCCAGAGGGTGTCTCACCAGAGCGCAGTAGAGGGGAAAATCACCTCCCTTGACCTCCTGGCCATGCTGCTTTTGATGCAGCTGAGGACACAATTGGCTTTCTGGGCTGCAACTGCACATTGCTGGCTCATGTCCAGCTTTTGTCCCACCAGTTCCCCCAAGTCCTTCTGCACAGGGCTGCTCTCAATCCCTTCATCCCTCAGCCTGTATTGGTATAGGGGGTTGCCCCAACCCAGATGAAGGACCCTGCACTTGTCTTTGTCGAACTTCATGAGATTCCCGTGGGCCCATTTCTTGAGCTTGTCCAGGTCTCTCTGGATGCCATCCCATCCCTCAGGCATATCAACAGCACGACTCAACTTGGTGTCATCTGCAAACTTGCTGAGAGTGCACTCGATCTCACTATACCATTAATGAAGATATTGATTAGCACTGGTCCCAGTACAGACCCCTGAGGGACACCACTTGTCACCAGTCTCCATCTGGACACTCTTCTGTCATGTGCCACATACAATGTCTAGAAATTTTGAACACGGGTGAAATGTAGAGAATTTAGAAATGATTGGACAAAAAAGCATTAGCTATCTCGTCTGCCACAGAGCTACTACTCTGCTGCCATTTACTGGGATTCAGCTGGGATAATCTGTCTCCCAGTCCTTTACTTAGGTTTAATGGCAACAGGAGAGTGACGGTAGGTTGGACTAGATGACCTTTAAAGGCCCCTGCCAACACACACTATTGTATGATTCTGTGATTCAGACAGGGATGCTGGTCAGCGCTGGCCCTTACCCAAGCCCAGCCCCAGAGCAGGCAAGCTCCCTGCTGGATGGAGCTGTGCAGCAGGAAGGAGCTGTTGTTTCCTGCTCACTTTGCTGGCTGTTGTTCTGCTTAAAATGTGAGGCCAAAAAGAGAGATTGGGAAAGCAAAGTCTATTTGGAAAGTTTCAAGTGTTCTCCTTGCTTATGAAGGGTTAAGCTTGCCCTTGTCAAGCAAATTACCAGGAGAATTGTGTTTGAACCATCAGGACTGCCTGTCACCAGTTGAGGTCTAAGTGTTATTTCTTAAATGAAATCAAAAGTTTGTCCTTCTGCATGGAGAGTTGGCAGTCCCTGCTGTCTCCCTCAGCAGGACTGAATTTGCCCATCAGTTGGGCGAGGCCGTGCTGGATTTGGAGAGGTGAGGTCTGCAGGCTCTGGCTGAGGGCTGCAGGGTGACAAGGACCTCCCTGAAAACTGGTCTGCCAAAATCTGGCTCTGATAAAACAGCCCAACCCATCCTGTAAAGACTTTAACTGAAAAAATCTTGAAATAATCACAGAGGAAATGACAGGAACTCAGGCCTCCCTTCCCGCCCCGGCCAGACACTCCCTGGCTCTTTTTCCCTCCAGCCTGCTTGACACGCTGGTGTCCCTGGGGAAGGGCCAGGGCTGGAGCTCAGCACGGCAAGGGCAGGCTGGAGCGAGAGGGAGGAGGGATTGCAGCAACGTGCTTGGTGCTGTACTCCACTCCTGTAGGAGCATGGAAATATAGGGGCAAGTTCAGGGATTGCAGCAGCAGGAGAGGGAGGAACAGAGCAATTCCTCTGGCCTTAGTGACATTTTGCTTATTTATGCCAGCTGCAAATCTTATCTGGAGTCTTGAGAGACTTATATGTGGCTTTCCTCGTTTGCATTTAAGAAGGCATTCAATTAACATAAGTGCTGAATACTGAAATGCCTGCTTTATGAGGGGGCAGGGCTGAACAAGTTAAAAATATATAGGACTTTGGATTATATTACTTTCTATGAGTTTCCACCTCTGCTGTCCCAGACCATTTATCTCTTTCCTTATCAGTGATTAGATATAAAGAAACCACTCTCACTGTTTTTATCAAGAAGGTGAGGCCCTTGTGTTTGATTTTTTAGCTTGTGGTTTGTAACGTGTCAGTTCCTGGTGAGACAGTCTGAGTCTGGCATTGGTTTGGTATCTTTGTGAATTGCTGAACATCACAAGAGCGTAATAAGAAATATGCTGTACATGCTCTACCTGCCCTCCATCCTGTCCATCTTCCTTGGATGACCCCAAACATTATTTTGTGTGCAACATTCCTCTATCACACACTTCTTCTTCAATGCTGTTTTTTTTTTTTTCTGTTGTGCACTAATGTACTCCTGTCCCACAGCAGTTACAGAGGAGCAATGTATCAGTGGGCTGGCATGTGCCTGCTTGTGCACACAGAGTGGTCGTTGCTCTGCAGGTACAGTCCTGGGCTGGGAAAATTATGATTCTGGTAGCTGTGTTCCTAATTCCCCAAAATTCACCTAAAAAGACCTCCAACTTTTAGTCTGTGGAATTTGTACAGACCAGTGACAGCAGAACACAAACAGGAAACCTGAGAAAACAAGGTGTCCTCAGCAAAGATGCTGTAAGGTTTGGTGCTGAGTAGGTTCTCCCCTTCCCAAGGCCTCCTTCTGGATGTTGCCACCACTACCTCCCACTTGGTTGGTTTCACAGAGAGTCACCTCTCATCCTGGGTGGTAGCAGCAGCCAGCAGGACATTTCCTGTACCTATGCAGAGCTCTGAGGTTTGTAAAGCTGCTCCAAACTCCAGAGAAAGCATGTGAAGCCTGTGAAGCTGGTACAGGGAAGCTGTAGTTGCCTCAAGGCAGGGAAGGGATGCAGAAACCACCAAGTTATCTGGCCAGCCATGGGAAGAGTCACAGAAAGAAAGAAGCGAGCAGGCTTCACCATGGTCTTTGGGCATCTGCAGTCGCTCTGGGACTGTAAACCACTCGTGGCAGCAGCTGTCGTCTCCTGTGAGGCACAGCGGGTAGTGCAGGCCACATGAAATGCATATGAATCCCAGTCCAGTCCAGACTGTAAAACTGGTTTAAAATGAAAACAGATATGGGCACTTTGGGGATGTCGCAGCTCCCTCTGGGCCTCTGTTGGCAGGTTGTCCTTGCTTGGACTTCCTCCCATCCCATGACACAGCTCCCTGTTTTTGTTCATTTGGTGGGCAGCCTGAGAAGCGAGCGGCAGCACCGTGGTGCCCTCAGGCAGGGCAGTGACAGCTGGGGTGGGAATGGAAACCTCCGGCTGGCACCGCTCCCCACAGAGTGCCGTCCTGCCTGCCACGTTTTCGGTTGGTGCCCGATGAAGACGTGACCCCTTCTCAGCTGTTCGCTGCAGCTGCGATGCCAGGGACGCCCTCAGATCTGCTGTCAGGTCAGGGCAGGCACTGCAGGGACTCGCTAATCCCCTCCAGGAAAGTTCCTGCGGCTTATTTCAAACACCCAGTTTGAACTGGTTAATCCGAGCGGGTCGGTCGGTCTGGCGGGGCCGGCTGACACATGCGCTGCTCTGGGTGAAGGTCGGCTGTCGCTCCAGGGCAGTGACAAAGCGGCTGGTTCTGCCCCTCCCCAGCCAGACCTCCGCCTGCAGCTCTGAAAGCCTTTCCTCCAAATCCTGGGCAGCTCTGGGCCATTTCCCGTGCAGTTTCTAGTGCTTTTTGTCCTTCCTTAGTTCAAAATAAGACTTCTGTTGTTTCCCTGTTGAGACTAGTAAAAGCTAAAAGGACATTCATCTTAAATTTCCCCTTTACACCTTATTATACACCTGGGTTACAAAGTAATTTATCGTAAAGAAGCAGATGGTGTGAAAATGTGACTTCCCAAATTCCACAGCATACTAGCAGATGCCATTTTAACCTTGACCTGTGTTTTGCTGTAGCCTGGTTTATCTGGCTCAGGAGAAATTTCAGGAAGTTGTGCAGAGCAAAAGGGTGCAGCTTGGCTTTTCATTGTTTTCACTGCTCCTGCTTGTATACGACACAGGAAAACAAGGGGAAAATATCCTTTTGCTGGGACTCACTCCCATGTTTCTCATGAACCCTGAGTTCAATCAAGCTTTGATAAAATGGAAACTGAGGGAAAGCAGAACACATTGAGGGAAGGATGGTGCTCAGTGCAATGCACGTGCTTCACATTCGGCCAAAGGTTGTTTGCTTCTCCTGCCTTCTTTGGGTAATTTCACTAGCATCTGTACATAAATAATTTCCCATGGCAAACATCAACCATGAATCCACAACTCCTTATTGCTCAGGAATGTTCATCTAAAATTGAGGTTGTGTTCACCTAAGCTTACTGAAACTTGGAAATACTTTTTCAGCCATATAACATTAATTATACTACATTCATATAACATATCTTGTGTCAACTAAAAGCCAGGCTGCTTTGTGAGCTGTTTGGAGTGTGCTGGTAAATTAACTCCAATTAATCCCCTTCTTTCAGTTTAAGTTGCTTCTCCCAAGTCATGGCTCCTCTCCTCCCTCCTAACTCTGTCTGTGACTCTTCCCCTCCTTCCTAACTCCTCTGCTGATGTTAATGCTTTCAGAGGAGTCACTAGATGACCCTGTATACTCATCTTAATTGCCAGTTTCTAACAATCACATGACTTTTTATATGTAAGTGGCAAACTCCCTTCTGTGAGCCCCGTGATGGGCTGAGGAACCCCTGGCAGGGAGGTGGAGGGAAGAGCTCGGGGCAAGCCCTTCTTGAAGAACAGCAGGAAGATTTCCTAAAGCTTGTCTGTCAGGGCTGTCTGGGTTTTACATGCATACACATCTCCATACACATACCACTGTACTCAGAAATGCCCTGATCAAGGACAAATGTTGCTTTGCTGAAAATCTTGAGTCAAAACTTGAAATGGAGGCAGCTTGCTATGTACTAAGAATGAATGACCCTCCTACTTACACATTTTTGTCATATTTATCTGAGTAGCTTTAACTTCCAAGTGTATGGAAGGCTTTGTTGTCAGATTAAAACTCTCTCTAGTTTCTCTTCCCTGTCTTGGGTAGCATTTACAGCTGACTATATGTCTGACTCACCTGATACCACAGTCCATTGCTTTCAGGACAGTCCTGAGAATAGACAGTGTGTTTTGGACCTCCCATGCAGGTGCTGGGTGAGTTGTTCAGACTGTGCACAGTAACTAAGTGTCATCATGGGATCATGGGATCATGGGATCCGGATGCACCAGACTTACTCTTCAATATGTCATTCCTTTCAGTCCCCATGCTGGTGCTCCTCAATGGATTTTGGCACTGATTATCATGTGGCCACAGAGTGGGTTGAACCTGTGGTACAGCTGAGTGTGCAGATAGACAAGCACCAGTACTGACACCTGGAGACGTGATGGGAGCAGGCAGGGGAGGGTAGCCCTGCTTCTCTTGACAAGATCTCATGCTTAGATTGACATAAGCCAGCCACGACACCGCATTCTCAGTGATTCATCTGGGATTTTGGCATGTTGGACAGCCCAGGCAAAAATATGGCTGGGGCTCATGCTTTGATGAAGCTGATGAAGACCTGAGATGGGGAGAAAAATTTCTCTGCTTCTGTCTGGTAAAGAGAACCCCAAAATCTTTACAAAACTGCAGCATATCAGTGTCTTTGACTGGGCCTTCACTTGACATTGATGGGATTTGGGAGGTATCACTGGTCTTCTCATCTAGCTAACACAATCTGCAAAATATTAATCTTGGTCTGGGCTGTACAGGGGCTCTGCATCTTCATAAATACTTCTCCTCCCTTGACCTTTTGGAAAGTCATTTCTCTTCACTTCCTGTTGTATTCAATAAATCCCTTTGCTTAAAAAGGTCTCTTGTTGATCCTAACCATCTGGCATCTGGGCGAGAGGAGAACACAAAGGAAAGACAACAGGTTGAGTGCTGGACTGTGGGTCAAAAGCCTATCTGTAAAATCCTAATGTAGAAACATGCTGCGAAAAGGAGGGAACAGAAGTGAGAACTGGGAAAACTTCTGCTTCAGGCTGTTGTTTTCTGGCACAGTGCCCGGCAGGCACTGCACCAGGCAGCTCAGACCCAGAGCCTGTTTTCCCTGCTGTGTGCTGCTTCATTTTCTGGCCTGGGACGACCTCTGTCTGGCATGTTCTTTTCCACACCCTGGATGAGTGCTCTTTTTAGCTAGTTACTGCAGTACTTGGCATTAAATATAGTGAATCAGACTACAAAGTAGCATGATACAGGCTTAAAAATAATGAGGTTTAAGTGCAGTTGAGCTTTGAGTACTTTTTGTTTGCCTTCTGGCTTAGAAAACTTTAGAATATGTGATGTCCATATTTTTCTGCATTTCATCATGACTGTGAGTGCTCAGAAGTCAATTCAAGAATTGAAAAAAAGTCCCACCCCAACATTACCAAGAAAATGCAACAAACCAAACATAATACATCCATATCTTTTTATTGAGAAGTCCAGAATAAATTACTTGGGCTTTCAGAATAGCACTAGTTATTAGAAACTCTCAATTAAAAAAATAGGATAATTGGCAATATTCTCACTTACGAAGTAGAAAGGAGATAATGGAAAGAGAAAATCAGAGAAATGGGAAAGTAAACTGATTACCTTCAAGAGGCTTGCTTAAGTCCTGGAAGAAACAGAGGCTGTGATGATGTAACACCCACACAATTCTCTCCAGGTTTTGAGTATTTTCCCAGTGTCTGGAAAGACTTTCCCCAGTAGCAGAGAAGGGTCCTAGATGAAAAGAATTCACGGTCTGGAAACAGACACTGAGTATAACACTGATTTCTACATCACCAAACCAGCATGTGTGCTCTTATATCCACCAAATTACATAAGCATAAGGAATTTGTGCTTGGCTTCTTTCACTTCATTCTGGGTTTCAACAGCAGCTTTGCATAACAATGTGTTTCAGTTTTCACTGATAACTTGTTGAAAATCTTCCAATCTACCCCTCAAAGCAGAACAGGTTTCACAAAATCTGGTGTTTCTTCACAACATGAAATAGAGGTACTGCTTACTGGCAGAGTTGTTTAATTTACTGCTGCAGGCACAGGTCTGATAGCCACATGTTAGCTCAACCTGACTTTTCCTGGCTGGGGAACTCTGCACAAAGCACAGGTACAAATGTGAGGGCTACAGACCAATAATTTCTCTGTTGGTCTGTTACTCTATTACTCTATTACTTCCCAACACAGTAATAAAGCTTTCTGTCTTTAGTTCTTACAGGTAGGATGGACAAGCTTAGGTGAAATACATGCCTTCCAACCACAGCAAGAATACAATTCAGTACCAATGACAAGTTAGCAATATAAATACATTAAAATTTGATCTCTGTGCACATGCATAAGAGTTAAAAACATTCTGTAAGAAGATTGGAATTGTTTCCCTTCTGACTATAGCCACACACACAGCAGCTGCTGTGATATCATGTGTCAGCATCTCCTGATTGATATTTACTTAATTATTGACTTATTTGTGACATTAATTAAGCATTGGAGCAGTCTGCCCAGAAACACTGTGTACCCTTCACCACTGATGTCTATAAGACCAGAATGGATAGTGCCCTGACCCCATGGAGCAGGCATTAAAGGCCTCCCAAAGCCCCTCCAACAGTAATGTTCCTGCAATGCTGTGACCAGGCCTCTCAGGCATGGATTTCAGGTTCTGAGATTCTTCCCTGCATTTTCCAGTCTGTAAAAGTTTACCCCAGCCTCTTCATCCTCCACAATTCTTGTAAAAAGGAAAAAACCCCACCCTGCTACTGAAAAACAGTAAATTGTACTGTGTTTGTGAGTTTTTTATGGGTTCTGAATACAGATATTATTAATATTTTGCTTTTATACCTTGAAGGAGCCTGAAAGGGTAGAGAAGCAGCAAAAAGGGGAAGGAATATATAAGTGCAAATTTTATTTGGTGACACCTTGAGGTGTGGTCTCCCTGTGAGAACAGAAGCACAGTCCAAGAACAATTGACTGGCAAACTGAAATATCACTTGGCATGGCAGTTCCTCAGAGCTCAACACCAAACAGTGACTCCTGTCCTGCAAAAGCAGCAGGCAGAGTCATAATTTAGGTTGGCTCACATACATGCAATGTCATGTTATTTTACAAATTCATTCTGGGGGCGCATTGTCTAAAGCCTCTGAGAAGACTATCAGATGCCTTGGTATGAAATGCATGGGACATACGTGTGTGCTGATAAATCTTCTTATTGTTTTGGGAGATTCTCTGCTAGAAATCCTGTCCAAACCTCAGTGTTGGCTTTGGACTTTTTCCAGTTTACTTCTCCGGGCTTTGCCATATCCTCAGCCTTTTCCTTCCTCAGGCAGTGCCTGAGCAGGATGGCTCTGCTGCTGGTTCCTGTTCTCCAGACTCCCTTGGGGTCACCAGGGAGTGGTAGGGGCCTGGGGACATCACTTCGGAACAGTGAGAGGCTGCACAGCCTCACCAGGGAGGAAGGGCTCATTGTTCCTGGTGTGCTTACCACAGCCTGGTCTCACTGCACCCTCACAGCACACTTTTTCTCATGGTCAATGTATTAATGGCTTCTAAAGTCCCTGCATTCTTACTCTGGGATTAGGGCTTTTAGTCACTCCCAGCCTTCAGCCTGGTAATCCATAATCAGATTTTAGCATTTTAGCATTTCTCAGAGCAAAAGCTATCTAGGATGGCCTAAATCTGATGTCCTGTTCCTAAAGGGACCATCAATTTTCTGTGTTCTGTCACCTTTTAAGATGCCCGTGAGTCTACTATTGCTTGACCATAGCTCATCAATCTGATATTTAATATCTCTCAGAGTCATTATTTCAGTAACCTCATTAACCTCTGCTTTTTAACAAGAGCAATTTGGAGGGATGCTGACCAGTTATGGTTGTCTTCTGGTGTACGGCTTTGATTTAAGCTGCCTAACTTTTCCATTTTTTCTGATGCCTCCTACTTCTGCTGTTCTATCCCTCTATTTCATGTACTCAAGCACCACTAAGAGCTTTGGTAACAGTTGGCCTGCCCAGCTTATGTTGGAGCTGAGAGTGGGTCTGCAGATGACCTCAAGCTGAGTGGTGCAGTTGACACATCTGAGGGATGCGATGTCACTGGGAGGGATAAGGACAAGCTCAAGAAATGGGCCCATGAATTTCAATAAGGACAACTGTAGGGTCCTGCACTTGGGCCAGGGCAACCCCCCATATCAATACAGGCTGAGGGATTGAGAGCAGTCCTGTGCAGAAGGACTTGGGGGGACTGGTGGGAGAAGAGCTGGACATGAGCTGGCAATGTGCACTTGTAGCCCAGAAAGCCAAATATACCCTGGGCTGCATCAAAAGCAGAGTGGCCAGCAGGTCAAGGGAGGTGATTCTGCCCCTCTGCTCCACGCTGGTGATACCCAGCCTGGAGTGCTGCATCCAGCTTTGCGGTCTTCAGCACTGAAAAGACATGGACCTGTTGGAATGAGTCCAGAGGAGGGCCATAAAGATGATCAGAGATGGATGGAACACCTCCCCTATGAAAACAGACTGAGGGGGTTGGAGGTGTTCAGCCTGGAGAGGCCTTTGAGCATTTTCCAGTACCTAAAGGAGATGGACAAGAGAGGTGGAGAGGGACATTGTACAAGGGCATGTAGTGACAGGACAAGGGGGAATGGTTTCAAACGGAAAGAGAGTAGGTTTAGATTAGATATTAGGAAGAAATTCTTTACTTTGAGGGTCGTGAAACACTGGAACAGGTTGTTCAAAGAAGCTGTGGATGTCCCATCCCTGAAAGTGTTCAGTGCCAGATTGGATGGAGCTTTGGGCAGCCTGACCTAATGGAAGGTGTCCCTGCCCTTGGCAGGGGGGTTGAAACTAGATGATATTTAAGGTCACTTTGAACTTAAACCATTCTGTGATTCTATGATTCCTTGAGAGGGTAAATAGAGATTAGTGTCTGTCCTATCTGGGAAATGCAGCAGCCTGCCCCTAGGAAGCATTGGGCTCCATAGCTCTAAAAAATGCTTTTAAAATGTTAAAGTTCTTATCCACACCTACAGAGATGAAGCTTATTCTCTTCAGTCTTCAGAAATTCAAATAAAAATGTAGAAGTTCTCAAACTTTGTCCAGTGTGGGTTAATATGCTGATGGTTTCTCCTCTTGGGTTTTACCCTGTTTCTGGGAGGCACAGGAGGTTATGCGTGCACTGGTTTTCTTACCTTGATCTGTATGAATGCAAATGCAAAGCTGCCTGTAAGTAACTCCCGAGTATCGACTCCCGAACAGGCTGTCTAGCCATTAGATGGCAGCACAGATATGTGCAATATCCGTCGTGCCTGGTGATGCTCTAGGAAAGCCCCTCCGTTTCTTTCAGCATCCTCAAGGTATCTTGTGGCTGAAAGAATGTTCACATTAGTTAAAGCAAAGTTAATTAAAACTGTAAATTATGAATTTCATATATAATTGAAGCAGATAAAATAAAAATTAAAAAAAAAAAACCTCAAACCACCCTCAAACAGTATTAAGCAGGAAGTTCTTTCAGAATTCCTGAATTATTTTATTCCTTATCCTTCTCAAGCATACATAAAATTCAGCTAGACTGACTAAACCAGCTCCTTTCTTGATGACACATATAGCAGCTTATAGCCTAAAAGCTCTTCTAGAAAACTCCCTCACTTTGTTGCCACCAACAATCTTAGGTCATTGCCTGAGGAACATAATATCTTACATTACCTTCAACCGCCATTTGAGAAACTCAAAAAATACATCAGGCACTTAATTGAGCCTCAGAATATTCCAGTGACACTTTAACTAATTTCATTTTACTAATGGAAAAAAAAAATTGAAGCAAATAGAGAGGAAACCTAATTTTCTTTTTCAGACTTAAATATTTCCCACCTAGCTCATTACTAATTTTGTATTGTGTTGACATAAAGTCAGATAAAGGAGAATCAAAGTGCTAATTGCATAGTTATAAGCCTGACGCTTGTGCTGACATCCCAGAATTTTGCCTGGTGTCCTGTGAGAAGGCCATGTTTGAGAGTTGTCAAAGTGATGCAATGCAAAGTCTTTGCTATGGCAGAGCAAAATTCCTACCTTTTTGTGCTAAGACCCAACAAGGAAATCCTGAGTCTGTGCAACTGGTGATGTAACTGATAATCTAGAGCATATACTGTTGTTAAAATGTGGAAGTATTTTTTAAAATATGGGTGATCATATCAAAGAGACTTCAGTCTAGCATGAAGGATTTTGAAAATCTTTATTTCATTTTTTCCCTGAAGAAATTCTTAACAAAATATTAACATAAATAGTTTTCCTTATTCCTTACAGCTATGTTAGGCTGATATAAAGCTAACTTGCACTTGATAAAATCAGGAGTAATAATCCACACTATTATACTTATTTAAAGCCAGTTTGTGGAGGTAAATTCAGCCCCAACTCCTAGCTTTTTGGACCATCTTCACTCCCAGGCTCTTTTCCCAGGTAACTGAGCCGATTTTCAAACTTTGAGGCTGCTCTCACACTGGTGATCTCAGGAATTGCTTTGCAGCAACTTTTAGAACAGTTTCAAAAGGAGAGGAGTTTTGTAGTGTCTTGTAGGCAATTAGGGGCCACAATTCCTCTTGGGTGTTGATGAGCACAATGTGTCTGCTTATACTTCTCCCCCAGAAATGTGTCTCTTGCACAGGCACTACCTCCCTCCTCACTTTGTGAAGTGGAAAGCTGTGTAACTGCCCACCATGGGGCTATGAGACTATCTGGAAGAAAGGAAGGATATATCACTTTACTTTTTAAAATGCAAAAGGCATTTCAGAAGGCACTGTAAAGTATCACTAAGCAAAAATTTAAGAGAAAGCATCACGGCAGTATGTGATCCTTGCAAGCCTTGGCTTTGTGTATGCGGCACCACGGCACAAATGTTACTTGGTGTAAGGGGAAGAGCTCAGATTTTTAAACTACACATTATACTTTCTGCAGAATTCGGGGCCTTCTGTGAAAGCCTCTTGTCAAAATATTAATGTAAGCCAGTGAAGATCACATATCAAGGTGGAGTGGCTGCAAGCATCGCTAATGTGTGCAGGTACTGCCAGCTACTCCAACAGCAGGCAAAGCCATTCCCTTCTGCGCTGAGCTCCTTGGAAAGGAGGAATGTGTAAATGTCTAGACTTTAGCACATGGGGAAAAAAAATGTAGCTTTCTGGCACTACCTCAGAACCTATTCAGCATATGGCTGTCTTTTCAATGTGTAAACTAGTCAGGACAAATCTGAGGTGGTCTTTAAAAATTATTTTAAATTTTCTAGATCTTATTCCATTTCAAATCCTCAGAGAATCAGTTGAAACTGCTAAAATTTTTAAATGCTTGAAGGACATTGGACTAGCATAGTGAAAATAGCCAGAAAGCTGCTGGGCCCCAGCATTTTATTTTCCTACCTAGAAGAGGGGAAGATGGATGGTGTGAGGGAAGCTGATCTGTTACTCCGATCGAAATGTGTCAGAGCCTGGGTGTTTGGGCATAATTAGACCCCAGTAACAATAATTTCTAGATCATCTCCAAATGCAGATACTGCTGCATCAGCAGCATGGAGGCAAATCCAGCATCTCTGACAAGAAAGTCCTTACCTTCTCTTGGTGCAAGATGTACATCTGTGATAGCCCCTGATGGCTCCAGTGTACTTTCATGTAGTGAAATTAGGGGGGGACCAATTTCTGAGCTTACTATGTTCCTCCAAATCACTTGTTTGGGATTTCCAATCTATTTAGAAATAAGGGAAATGCATTGCCTATAAAAATGAGCAGGACTTCAGCATCCTACAAACCTGGCATTTCTCTATTTAACCATAATTAACTCATAAATAATTTACACTCTCCTTTCTCTTATTATAAACTAGGTTTTATACCAAACAAAGTAATCAGGAACTTCATATTGTTGCCCTTATATATACGTAGTCAGGTACCAGAGGGTGGAGATGACTTACCAACAAGGTTCTTATACTATGAATTTGACCCATGCATACAGATTCCTGCACTCTCTGAGGGATCTGATTTTGGTTGGACTTTACATACCTGAGGGATCTGTGTAGGTACAGATGTGTAGGAGGTGGCCAGGCTTGTGTTTAGGAGGAGGACAGTAATTTCAACAAGAGCAGCTTTTACCACAGATGAGCTGGAGAAAAGCACTATCACACTTTATTTTAGTATGCTACAAAATTCATTGTTGAACTTTATTAGGTAATTTAATACCAAGCATACTTTAAAGTAACAAAAATTATTGTCATTGTTTTTTACAGAAAATCAGGTATTTCAACAGTTTTCTTTACAGTTTGTTGACTTAAAAAAAAATTACAATTGACAAGTTACAATAGTGGGATGGGAAAGTGGTAACATTTAAAAGGATAAAACATACTATTCTTACTGAATCAACATTTAATGATGTACATCCTGGTATGTCTCTCCTTCTGACTGTGTACAAATGGTACATATTCACTGAGCTGCCCTGACAGGGTTGTGATGTATTGTGATGACACTTTTTTTGAAATGTTTGTGTATATTTAGAAAGGTTTTTACATTACACCGTCACCATGATGCAAAACAAAATAATTTAATACAGAGAAACCCTGTTTCAGTGATTTCTGTCACAGCAAAAGTGCTGTGACTGCAGTAATGTGGGGTAGAGGTAAACTCAAGGAGCAAATGAAGATAGTGACACAATAGCACATCCAGATAGCAAACCCTTTCACAGGCTTTGAGGTGTGAGTGTGATTGTGAGCCAGAAAGAGCAGAGAATGAGGATGGGCTTCACTGAGACACCATTTAACAGGGACTCCTGAATGCACCTGGCTCTTAAGGATGTGCGTTTTCCAGCTGACAGTGGTTGGACTAATCACAGATTTAAAAACCTGTCTGAAGTGGGCCCTTAATGCATTTATGCAGCCTCATGTGTAAACTACTTGATTTTTACCTTCCATTCCCTTTGGGTCAGTAGCAGGTACTGAGAATATGTTTATGGTGGTTGACTGATTTGGGTGGGTTTTTTGACCAGCTCAAATGCCAGTCCTATAGAATTCAGGAGAGTTTTCTACCCACAGTTACAAGAGCAGTTTTGGATTAAAAAAAGTGGTGGGGTTTTTGTTTGTTTGTTTGTTTGTTTTTTTAATGCTGCCTAGATTCACACAAATTTACTTGGCTGACATCCACATCAGCATTCAGTTTGTAAGACAAGCAGCACCACATTGGTACCTTGGTAGTTAGACAGAAGAGTTATCTAATTCCCTGTATTTGTTTATTGGCAGTTTGCTTAAAGATAAATTTTCATTCAAAAATAAAATAAATTTTCTGAGATTCATGCACTAAATTCCAGAAAAATTTGTGTTATGCAGCCAATAGTTAAAAAGCAGTTTTAACTCATGTTTACCTCATGTCTTCAGCATGTTGCATTACTGGGGATCAACATTAGCAATTAATTATTATTTTAACCATTTCCCCTGAAAGCCAAAGAATGAAGAAACAGGCTTAAAAAAACCTGAAGAAACTAGCATTGCAGTGTTCATTTTGGGCTGGATTCATATGTGATACACAGGGGAGGGCAGAAGACATGCCCAGTCCTGAGCAAGGATAGATGTGTGCCTTGCTGGGAGGTGCTGGAGAGGAGCAGAGGAGAGGGGCTCTCTGCTTCCCTCTGTTGCTCTGTGCCTGGCGCTTGGCATTTTGCTATAAGGTCTTTCCTCATACTCTGTGCCTACTCCTGTTTTACTTCTCAGTGGCTTCTAGAAGTGAGAGTGTCCTTTGGGACCTGCTGAGCCCCTGTGGAGGGAATCATTAGATCATCTCATCCGACTGGTGTTAGCACAGGCCAGAGAGCATCACTCAGCAGCTACATGGCAGAACAAAGAGAACAGCAGAAATGCCCCTGGAATGAACAGCTGTTTGCTACATTTAAGGGGTAAATTATTTTTTTCCTACTAAAAAGGAAATCAAGGGCCTTTATTTTGTCACTTCAAATACAAACAATTCTATGCATCTTGGGAAATTATAGTATTATGATATTCAGTCAGACATACCTTATAGTATATATGCTTCATAGAACTAGAATATAGGTCAGAAATAATTTTTGAGTCTTAAGTTTGTTACAGACAGATTAATTGGAACACATATGCAGTAAAAATTGAGAAGCTTTACAGTTTTAGTCAACTTATTATACAGTGAAGTAAATGAAGTGCAGCAATGTAGCAGTAAAAGTTATGCTTTTTTCCACTAGGTGATGGAAACATTCAGAGTCTATAAATGCTAATTAAAGAGAGATGTCTTATCAGCTTCTTGGCTACTGGGATAGGAGTTAACTGCCTCTCTACTGTGAAAGGTTTTAAAGCTTTTTGCTTTCTGTCCGAATAAAAAAAATGACATTTACAAATCTCTTCAATGCATATATATTACATATGTTTATCTAGCAACAACTACACCCCTTTTAATTTATTCCCCAAATGTGACTTTTCATGCATGTCTTCTGGATGCTGTATTCAGCAACAGTTTCTAATGAGCTGGTGTGTAATCCATGATTGCATTTCTCTTCTGAAAATCACTTCCACGTCTGGCTGATCTATGTTTAGAAGGTGGTGCTTATCCATCAAGCATTTTTGCACTCGTCAGCATTCTTCTCTGTCAGAGGCTTTCCCAAGCTTCTTCCCATTTTAATGTTGATGTACAAAAGCTGTTATTCGTTTTGTTTTGTGCTCATTCTAGTGAGGATTGGCTTAGTAGGACTGTGCAAAACAGAGAGAAGAGAGAAGAGAGAAGCTGGTTTACTGCCAGCAAACATAAAGATGTTCACACTGTGCTTAGCTCAGAGCAAGCCTCTGACCAATATTCTAATGCACTTCATTATATGCATTTCCATTTATCATGAAAAGTGAAAAAATTAACCTACACATAGGATTTGTAATCTGAAATTCTTAAAAATCATTTTTCACCAGCTAATCAACACAGATTATGAGATTGTTTCATCTAAAGTTCGAGCAATATGAAAACAAAGATACAACACATATGGGACAAGAATGACATTTACTAGATGAATATTATGAATTGAGTTAAAATCCTGACATTTCTGCTCGGTATCAATAACTTCTTTCACTCCCCTGAGGACACAATCCACATTTGCAAACATGATAAAATAATACCTTGTGTTAAATTTCAAATGAGGACAGAGGTGCAGAGGTGTTTTCAACCCAAACTCTCCCTTAAAAATTAATTCCACCCATCCATTTTCCATGTGTTGCAAACAGAGCTGCAGACAGGGAGAGCGGACACGAGCTGCGGTGGCACCGGGAGCGGGGGGAGGAAGGCTCCCCCTCCTCACTGGAAGTGGCTGCGCCAGAGGGGGCAGTGCGGGGGAACAGGGCCTTATTGAGAAAGTCTATTTGCAAGTACTCAGGGACAAGCAAATGCCCGGCTACTCCAGCACCTGGCATTGAACAGAAGGTTCTTGCACCAAATGAGCACTGCAAATTCACCATTGGCTAAACTGTCCTGGATCACCGAGACCAAACCATGAAGTCATTTGGCAGGCACCCCCCAGACTGCCTCCTGGGAAAGGGTCACTGGTCAGGGGTGCTACAAGGCCACAGGTCATCGCAGTCCCATTCCCCTCGTTGTAACACAGGGGCCTCTGCAGGAGGCTCTTTGAGTGCAGAACTAGGGGAAAATCACTCTTTTTGTGAAAACAAAAGAAAAAGAATGAATTTCATTGTGAAATGACAGTGAACAGAGAATTTCAGAACTAGAAACTCTTAAAAATGTTACTGTAAAGGGACTGAAATATTTAATTTCCCCCCCTGTGTTACATGGAGCAGCCACCTTCTCCCATTCCCACAAATTCCCCACACCCCTTGACTCTCATGATCACCTTGACCTTCAGCTAATTCACCCACAGACCCAAGGAGTGTGATCCCCCGGAGCAGGATGCCCAGACCTGAGAGCTTGTGATGGTAGAACCACAAACTAGTGAGCGTAGTGGTGGCAAACCCTTTTGCTATGGACTCTGGATGCTTTCTTCCCCATCAGCTTCCAAACAATTGACATTTTTCAAGTAAAGTTTGTTTCGGAGGAAAATTTCTGACTTGTTACAGCCCCCATGTGTTCAGAATGTATCTATAGTCCAGATTTATTTTACGAGACACTTTTAATTGATGTTGCTGAGACTAGAAAGTAGCAAATAAATACGACAGAAGCATAAGGTAAATTAAGGAGGGCCCTGAAAAAGAAAAACGGAACAGTTTTACTTGTGTCAAAAAATGAATAAGAAATATAATATGGTAAGAACATTTTTATGATACAAGTATGTAATGGGGATTGTAGTTTCCAATTGTAAAAGAAGACTTGCTATTGATAGCTCCATGAGCTTCCCTTCACCCTTTAAAACATGCAGCAAAAATGAAGGATAAAGAATTGATGAGAAATGGACATACTTGTTATAAATGAAAATTATTAAAAAATGGTCTGAGTCCAGAATTTTGGTGTATTTTATTAACATGGTTACTAATGTAATTAATATGGTTATATAAGTAAGCAGCACTACTTAATAAAATAAAAGAATGAAAAATTGCCTGAGCCTCTAATCTGTTTATTTGCTAAGTGAGATATGGGGGTTTGTGAGCCTCTTAAACAATCCATAGTTGGGTGAGGAGCATATGCCCTGACACTCCTAGGAACAATCTAAACTTAATAGAACTGAATGAGCCATTTCTTTCAATTATTTTTAATCAGAATTTAGTGTAGCTGTGTTATTTGAACCCCTAACACTGTTTACTGGATTTCCAGCAACAGTCAGTGTTTCAGCTGTAACATACTAAGACCTTTATTAGTTCTTTTGACAAATATTGCACACAGGTGTTATACACATGGAAATGAAATTTAATAAATACCAGAAGTGCCTAGTTGACAAGGCAGAAATAAGTCATTCACATCCAACATCTCTCAGTCTGTTTTGTATCACATTATAGGCATTTGACTCCTTGAAGTTTCTTAGAGATACTTACAAACTGTTTCTAGTACTGTTGCTTAGAAATCATTTAATGAAAGCAGTCTTCATGAAAGCTGTATTACCCAAGAATCCAGGTGCTCTGCTGTTAAATTCCCTTTGTAAAGTCTTTAAAGGCTGCCTGTTAGGCTGACATCCCCACAACACAGTTACTATTCATATTTGACCAATTCAATTAGGGCAGTCACTTCTGTTGACTGCAGAGCTGGGGTACAGTCAGCCTGGAGCATTTTAGTGTTTATGTACATTTTCAGAGAGAGAGGCCGCTGATATTCCTTTGTGGTAAAGATGAATCATGGGGAAATTTCCAGGTTGCTCCCTGACAAGGTACAAAAGATGTACTGAATTTCAGATAGTCTCTTACATGCTGTTACTGTAAAGTCAGTCAAATGAATAGTAATTATAGAGAGAAAGGCAGACCTTCTAAGTCTGACTATATATTATCTCAGACAATCTTACTACTTTATAGCATTAATTGTCACCAGCCATATTTATATGATCTTTTTTGCCATGTATTTGACTGGCATCTAGAAAACAACACCTTTCCAAGTCTTAATCATTTTTGCTGACTCCAAACACACACAATTACTGTGCTAAAGACCAACCGGCTTTCGTGGTCACACCAAAATTGGTACTGTTACAAAACCACATCAGCTGGCAGAAACCCATGAGTTAATGAAGCACCAGAGATTTTTTCCAAGCACCTCCACAGTGTTCCTCCAGCCTAAGGAGCAACATCATCTCTGTTGAATGCTGGCACTGTGTTTAGTGTATGGAAGGAGATGAACGATGAAACACCGATACTGAAGGTCTGCAATTGAAAATAGACATGATAAGGCACCTTGGATAAACACTTCTGCCTGGGCTGTACGCCAAAAAAAATTGGACAAGTTCAGTCTTAATGAGGTGCTTGGAGTTCTCACTTTTCTGCTTATAGAATAACAGAATCATTAAGGTTGGAAAAGACTTCTAAGATCATCGATTCCAACCCTTAACATTGTACTGCCATGTTCACTGCTAAACCATAACCCCAAGCACCACATTCCTTTTGAACACTTCCGGGGTGGTGAATCCGGGACTTCCCTGGGCAGCATGTTCCAACCCTTCTGGTGAAGAAATTTTTCCCAATATCCAATCTAAACCTCCCCTGATGCAACTTGAGGCCATTTCCTCTCATCCTCTCACTTGTTATTTGGGAGGAGAGACCAACCCTCACCTGGCTACAACCTCCTTTCAGGTAGTTGCAGAGAGCAATAAGGTCACCCCTGACCCCCCTTTTCTCCAGCCTAAACAACCTCAGCTACTTCAGCTGCTCCTCACTGATCTGACTCAGCTCCTCACAGTCACAGGTAGATGGTTTTGTTGGGGTTTCTTTTTTTTTTTTTTTGGTTGATATTTTTGTTTGATGCAATGCTAAGTGTGTTAAAATTCCACTTGTATCCACTGCACCCCAAAATTCAAAGAGCTACATGCATTCAGGGCCTGGACAATATCCAGATGTGTCATTAAAAGGCGTGAAAGGCAGATAGATGCCTGCACAGGGCAGCCAATGTCCCACCATCTCTTGTTTCCTTGTAGATATTCTCTTTAAAACACATAAAAAATCCTATTTGAGTGGCCTGAGAGAATGATTTTGTTTTCTCTGTGATGAGAGAGGAATAATGTGTATTTCCATTTGCCTACCTGCTGTGGGTGCCTTTCCCCCAAAAAACTGAGCATCCTTTGCCCTGGCCTCATGGGGAGTTCCTCATGCATCACCCAGAGAGTGACCCTGGGGCAAATCTGTCCCTCAAGAAACATCCAGGCACCAACTCAGGCCCTCTCCAGACTCGTAAGAGTCCTGGTGATCCAAGCTGGAACTCAAACGTGTTTTGGAGAAGCTGTCCACAGATCATCCTGGAAATAGCTGTGTGGCCAGGAGGTGACTGAGTTGTGCTCTCTGCTGCCTCCCCTGCATTGCAGTTAAGCCACAGTAAAGAGGGTACAAGGCTACCCTATGGAAATGGAAAGAAGGATGGACAGAAATTCCCCAACTGTTTTGCTAGCAGCGCTCTTTCAGTGTTTCACTGTTCAGCATCTTCTCAACAAAATGTGATAGATGACCTGTCCACACCAGAGCTGCCCAAGCGTGTTTCCTCCTTCTCCTGGCAAACTGGATCTGGCAACTGCCTGCTCTGCTGTCACTCACAGCTACAGAAGACTACCTGAGAGGGCAGGGGTTAAAGAGAATACACAGTAAACCTTGAGGAGTTACTAAAACTTTCACAAAATTTTGGGATTGAAATTGCATGATGTCTTTGTCCATATGGCATTAGAGGAGAAGCTCATCTGAGCAGAAGGGTGTCTGAGCTCACTCTTCTACTGCAGCACTTCCTTGCAATAAAATAGAATTGAACCACATAAAAAATGACAAGGTTTTTACCAATTCGGTTTGTGAACCCTGTGAAACCAGAGCTGGGGGGAACAGTGGGACTTATTCAATCTGCTGGGTGGTATTTTGTGCACCCTGTTAACGGCAGCAGCTGAACTCCTGGGCATGGGCTGTCGGAAGTGTTTCTAGGACTGTAGGAAATCGTTTCAGGAGCATTCAAGAATTTTCAAAATGTCTGGCTCAGACAGGCATCATCAATTAAAGTTTTGCCATCAGAAGGCTCAGATCATGGCTGCACAAGGACATTTCTAGCATCTGAGAGGATGATGTGGCAGCGTTCTCCCCTTCTCCGCTTGAGTCATAACCACCAGTGGGGCTGTGATGGCTGCATCCAGCTTCGTCTGGACTTTGGGGGGTTGGATGGCAGTATGGTAGCCAAGGGCTGTCTGGAATGGTGACCCAGACGTCTTGGTGGTATGCAAATACGGCCACAGTCACTCTTCTTACTCTATAAATAGTGGTCAGCCCAGGGCCCACTGAGCTCTCCTGCATGGCAGCGGGCTGCATGCCAGGATGCCAGGATGTCCCCTTGAGTGGGGACATCTCTCAAGGTTACTCCTTAAGGCTGAGAGATTCCTTGCTGCAACAGATCCTTGCTAAGTGATTAATAGCATGCTATTTGAAATCTTAGCTAAGTGATATAAAGGATTGATTGTGCACATATAATCTTTTAGACATAAACCATTGACCAAGTCTTGGATCCAGCCACACTTACACTCCTCTCTGAGATGGGGCTTTGAATCAAGGGGATAATTTCTGAACCTCATGACTCAACGGGAGGGTCTCCCTGGCAGTTTTGTCTGACCTTGTCCTTTATACAGTAAGTAATCAAGTGTACCTTGCCACTGAGTCTTGTTAAACCAATGTAGTATTTACCACTGAACTTTGTTAAATCACTATGTTATATCACTAAAGTACACTGTTGTTACTTCTCTCTTACAAGTGAAGTGCATTGCTTTCATCCATGACAGAGCCACAGGGGCGATGATGGTCAGAGTTAACCATGGCACAGACAGAATGCTCTTTTATTAGACATCCTTTTTCAAGAAACAGAAAAATGGCTGAAGGATCCAGTCAAATCAATTTTTCTAGGTTTCCAGTATCTGTGTACAAAGCATAGCTAGACAGAACTTTGCCATCAACTTACATACCGGCATTCAGAAGAAAAAAACTGTATTGGCAGACCTAGAGCTGCACTCCTTGAACACTTCATGCACCCAGTGACCGTCCTGCCCTCCCCTAACAGACTCTGGCCAATTCCTGTAGTTGTAACATCCAATTTAATCTTATATTTTTTTTTTTCCCCTTTTTCTGTTGTTTGTGGAGACTAAAACATGACAGGAGGAAATGGCTGTCAGTTTGGAGGCTGTTTGGCTGTGGTCAGTGTGCTATGGGGGGAGAATTGTGGAATCATTGAATGGTTTGGGTTGGAAGGGACCTTAAAGATCATAGTTCCAAACCCCCTGCCATAGGCAGGAACACCTTTCACTAGACCAGATTACTCAGAGCTCCATCCATCTTAGCCTTGAACACTTACAGGGATGGGGCATCCACAACCTCACTCGACAACCTGTTCCACTGCCTCACCAGCCTCACAGCAAAGAAGAAAAGTGACATGGCAGGGAAACATTACTTTCTGCATTGTTTATTTCTTGAGACAGAATCTTTTTTGAAGCTGTTACAACAGTAAGCAAAAATCTACAGAAAAAAATGTGGTTGTCAAGACAAATTTATAAAAAAAAAAGGATTGAATAATTAAGTCTGACCACCTTGTGCCAAGGTATGAAAGGAGACGCGTATTTGGAAATTAAGTCTGGAGCCCAGGGTGGCTCAGAGTAGTCTACCCATTTGTGGTCTTGACTTCTTTAATTTCCTGTTTTCTTCCAGATGGAAATTTTGAGAAAGGTGAGGAGATTCTTTGGGAGGAGAGAGAAGATGGAGGTTAGGCTTAGAGATGCCTAACCTCACGTAACATTAGCTCTCTCACAGTCAGACACTGGGTGTGAGGCTCTGGGAAGTCCTTGAAGAGGGACAGGGCCCTGCTGGGGTGACTCATTTAATCGCGGGATGGTTCCCAGGATGGATGAGTGCTGTTGGCTCCCGCAGGACTGTAGACCTGGGTGAGATGGGAGGCCTAAGTCTGAGATGGACAAAGCAAGGTATGTGAATCCTGTAGCACAAAGTGGTTAACAGCATGCATTAAAGAGAGAAGATACTGCCCATGCATGGGAGGTTTTCTGAAATACCAAATTATTAGGCAGTTTTGGATTAGTTGTTTGTAACAGGCTGTCAGAGATCTTATCTGAGCAGAGCTTGAAGATGGGTATTTTTAGTCATTTTGGGGTGTGCAGTTTTCTCCATGACTACCTTCACTGGGGAGCAAATGGCTTTGCAGAAGGTATGTCTAATATTTCAACCCCAGCTCAAGAAGGCTCACTAAGATCAGCTAAACAGCTTAAGGGCTGACCAGCCTAGGTGTAGGGATGCAAGGAGCAGGCCAGCCTGATGGGAAGGCATGAGCCAAGCTACACATGGCAGTCAGCTTAGCTGCTCTTGTCAGTGAGACCGTGTCTGGAGGAGCAGGTGAATTTTGACTGCAAATCCTGTGAACTGTGGTTAGAGCAGCTTAAAGAAGGCACCTTTTTAGACCCTGACAGTTTTCTTATTTCTGAAAGAACCTCCTTCAACTACTCCTAAATATAATCCAGTGGCAGTGACAGGCTCCAAAATCCTGGATTCGGGCTTCAAGTTTCCCTGCCACCCTTCCTAATCCTTGGCTCGAGTGACTTTCCTCTGGTTTGAATGCAGCTCCAAGAATATGACATATGCATATATGTTGGTGAGAAGGACAGGAGGAGAGTGACAGGCAGAGGGAACAGAGACCTATCCAAGGATGGAGCAAGTTGTAGCTGTCGCCCCTGTCATCTGCCAGCACCAATCTGGGCTGATGGAAACAGGGCTCCCTTGGGGGATGGCTCCACTACCCATGGCTTGCTACCAACAGCTTTGGGTCCCTCAACTGGACAGCTTGGTGCTGCACTGCTGTAGCATTCCCCTGCTACCATCACACACAGCACAGTGTGCCCTGGACAAGGAAGGAGGTTGTGTGTCTGCTTGAGGTGGGTACTGAAACACTGAGATGTAGTGATCAAATCCTGCTAAATAGTGGGCAGCATTTTCTTCCATTTCAATATTTGCTCTGTGCCTGTCAAGAAAAGGACGATTTTTATCATAATGAATAAACATAGCAAAAGCCTCCTATTCTTTCTCCCAAAGAGTTTTCTTTTACTGTGGAACATCACAGAGATGCTCCTTCCTCCGGTGGTCCCTTTCCAGAAGGCTCATCAATTTGTCTTTTGTACTTGGTAATGTTTCTTTCAAGTTTGGGATGGGAGTCACGTCTCAAGACAGGTTGGCTGGCTTGAGAGATCTACTATGTTGTTGGAAGGACTGGCAAGAGGCTGAAATGCCTTCATCAATAATGTCTTTCACATGAAGTCTCTTCCTGCTCTGCAGAGTTGTAGGCTCGAGTCAAGCAAAATCAGTCACTTGTTGTTCATCTATTTTTATTTCCTCCGTGTGGTTTGCTGCAATCTTTCTTTGCCCAGATGGTCAAATAAATTGCTGTCACTAAACAGGAGTCCCCAAACAGTGATTCCTAAACTCTTCCTGTTCTTTAACTGCTTTATGAGAAAATGTTTCACTTTCTTTATATTCTACCCATTTAACTGTAGTTGTTTCTCAGTTTCTCCCCTGGAACCCAGAGGACTCATAGGTATTTTTGTTTGTTTCTCCAGCCTTTAAGCTGCGTGATCAGACTGCTCAGAAAGCTCTGCATCATCTGTATTTAAAAACTGTTACAAACTTTGATGTGTACTTGTTCACTGAGAGCTTCTCTGAGGATCCAGACCTGTCACTGAGCTACCTTGATAAGGTCCTGGCTAGATTGGCCACAGAATATTTGGATTGTCATTGTACAATCTTATGGGGTTTTTTATTTTGTTAATAACAATTTATATCTAGCTTTATTAGCTTTATATCTTCCAAGAGTTTTCTTGTGCTAGGCAATGTTAGAAGTTGATGTTGGCATATTTTTGGTTTGGGAAAACAAACCTTGTTGCCATTGATACAAAGTTCTACTTGTCTGGGCTTGGCCACCAGGGTGGGCAGAAGGCAGTGCCCGGGGGGGGGGTGGGCTGGGAAGAGCCAGTCACAGACTGCAGTGTGGTGCTCAGGCTTCAGGTTGGTTCAAGCCTGCTTTTCTGTGCAGCAGAGAGAGAGTGGGAGTTCAGCCCTGGGAAGAAGCCAAGATATTGAAGCAGATTGTTGAAGGTGCCAGCCAGGATCTCTGTGTAAGGAAACTGCTACGATGGGGCTTATTTTAGTGCTGTGACAGAAACGGAGCTCTGCTCTTTTTTCAACAGACTGGATTTCACCAGACAATTTCCCAATTCATAAATGAGTGTTTCCTCCTAACAGAAAGGAAGTTCTCTGTCCATTCTGGGATGTTAAAACATTTTTTTGAAGGAAATTTCCTGAGAAAAATTGCTGATTTTTTGTTATACCATAATAACTAAAACATTGCAAGAAGTTCGGTTTAAATGTCTCAGAAAACATAGCGAAAATATCAGTGCTGATGAACCTTAAATGCTGCATAATAATAAAAACTTTTAAACACTCTTTTCTTTGTGTGAAATGAATTTCCCTGTTCTTCAGCCAGTGCCAAAGCTGTGTGACCTGGGAGCACGGCACAAATCCCACCTGCTTCCACACTGCAAAGGCACAGCCAAAGATCTCCAAAAGTTTTCCAGACTTTCTCTTTGTAGGGACTCGTACTGGTAGGAAGACAAGATTTATTGAGTTGGGCTGGGGCTCCCAGCAGGGCTCTGACTGCTGGGGCTCACTGCAGAGGGGAAGGGTCCTGCAGCAGGAGGATTTTGTCCAGAGCACCTTTGGGGCAAGGACTCATCAAAGCAAGGCTGTGCGTCCTTCACCCTGAGCACACACTCCTCTCAGACTGGTTGGCTGCTGTAATGTTGATTCTCAACCAAAACCTGTTAATGAGCTGCAAACATTGATCCCATTTCTGCCTTTGAGAAAGATACAGGTGCCAAGTTACATGTTTATGAGCAACAGAAAGATACAGATCTGGAGCAGCTTTGGTCTGAGATTTCAAAAGTGCTGCTTAATGATTAGTTTACCTGAGCACAGGAATGTAAATTAGCTGCCTATACGCTCTCTAGGCACATAGAAAGTATTTGGAACTGGGCATAAGGCCCACGATCATTTCCAAAGGTATGAGATTACATGTTAAGCTACTGAAAAAATCTCTGTGGGGTTAGATGATACTCAGTTAGCAGAGAGGTTGGATTTGGGAATTGGCAAAGCGAGGGTCTAAGGAGAGGGTGAGCTTTTTGGTGAACACCATCTGTCATGGAAGTCTGTCTGATGTGCAGCAAGAAGAGTGTTGGATGCTCACAGTCCTGAAGGCATCGTTTCTGTCGTCTTCCTTTTCTTGCTCCAAAAACAATTTATGCAGTCTTTGGACAATGTGTAAGGATTTATTATTGCTATTAATTTATATTATTCCCTTAAAATTTTTTTGAGTTGCTGTAGAGGTGTTAAGTGCACTCTTGCAAAAGAAAAAGAGGAGATTCCTTCCCTGAAGAGCTTTCAGCAGAGAAGGCAAACTGCGTTGAGCAGTCTGGAGGAAAAAAACCTTTCTCAGAGGAGGAAGGGGAGGGTTGTGTTAGGAAATTGCCAGCTGAAAAGCATGAAGAACGCAGGCTGGTTTCCAGCAGCACTGAATGACAGGTGTGGTACTGTGTCCTGGTTGTTGCTCCTCCTCTGGCTCAGAACAGGAAGGTAACATCCCATCGTATCCAGCAAGCCCCGTAGTCTTAGGCATGTGGTGCTGTAAATAGCCCACCTTATTCCCTCCTCTGGAAGGATCACACCTCACACAGCAAAAGATCAGCTCCACAGCTTAGAATCCTTGGTGGCTTCTTTCCCCCTTCCTCCCTACACTTGATTCACACTGACACATGGACAATTTTCCAGTTGTTTGACTGTTCCCACCAATGACCATAAGACAAGTTTTGTGTGCAAATCCGCCTTTCAATGTAAGGATGCCATTGTAACAGCATGAGACAGCAGGGCAGTCTCGAGCAGCAATCAGTCTAGTAGAAAACACTAACAGGGAGGGGGAAAAGCTCCAACCCACCATCTCAAACCAAACCCCAGTTTCACCAGGATTCCTCAAAGCCCAGTCACCTCTTTCTCAGACACAGCAATAGTTCAGAACAACCCATTAGATAAAGAAGATGCTGCTATAGATTTGCTCAGAAATGCAGCTCATCTGTAAAAAAATGGGGGCAGCTTCGACCAAGGGGAAACAAGTCAGGTCCAGTTACCTCTGCACAGTTACATCTTCAGCAGCACTCCCTGAGGAGCCCTTCCCTCCACCTGCAGTCTTTAGTAGGAGGGGTTCATGCACTATCCTGCTGTGTAGCTCTAGCAAAGCTCCAACAAAGGCTTCCACCCTCCCACCTCCTAAACAAGTAATTTTTGTCCATTTTTCCCTCTCATTTTACTCCATCAGGGTATGGCCAGGTCAGTAGTGGTGGTGCAGGAGACCCTGCGTGTACCCCTGGTGCCAGGCTGCTCAGGGACTGCTGTCACTCCCGCTGGCCATGCTGGGGCTACCAGGGCTCAGGGTCCTGCCAAGAGCACCTTGCCTCCAACAGATCCTGTCAGTGTTGACTTTCGGTGCTGGTGCCGCCTGTGTTTGGTATCCAGCACCAACTGAGACACCTCTTCGGTGCTTAAATAATAATGATGGATTTCTGCTGTGGAGTGATAGCTGGTGTTGCGCAGCTGGGTTAATGTGTGTCAGCTGTCATCGTCCTTGTCAGCCGCTGCTGTCAGTGAGCAGCAGATAAGTAAATCTGTGATGATGCATTTCCCAGAGAGAGCAGGGATTAAATATTTCATCGCCTCAGACACTGAAACATCTCCTAATTCAGAGTCCTTTCCTAGCGGTCACATCCTCTCAGATCGCCCCAGCCCTGGGGAAGAGCAGAGGTTGCCTGGGTTTCTGAGACCACAGGGCAGGGCATTGCCAGCGGCAAAGTCCCTGCAGCCAGGCAGAGCCAAGTGCTGCATCAGTCTTAGCAAATTTAAAAATAAGCAGAACTCAAGGAAAAAGGAAACCTCCTTTTTTCCCCGATGTGCCTGATAAGGCAGTTGAGCCTCTGTTATGGAGATGAGGGACAGGTGGCCGGCTCCCATCTTGGGCTGTCTCTGGGAGACACTGCTGAGCACCTGGGGCCATGCTGTGGCAGTGTGGTGGCTCACTCCACGTGGGCAACACTATGGAAAGCATCAGCTGTGGTTGTAGTTAGGTAAATGTGGTTGTTTCATGGTGTTCCCAAAGTGATGGGTCATTCCTACAATCCTTACATCACTGTGTATCCATCCTCTTTTTTTCTCTGAGGTGATCCTCAAAACCCACTGCTAGCAAAGTCTCAGATTGATTGAAGACAGGAAAAAAAAGCTGTAGTTCAGATTTCTTCACTCTCCCATACTTTTCTGGTGTTGCCCACAGGAATTTTATATTGAAGGAATTTTCAGTGCAAAATACCAATTTGTTGAGACTGAAATTTTCTTGGGTATCTCTTTTCTTAACATATGAAAGGAGCTATCCCAGGAGGATGTGGAAAATGCTCTGATAAACGAGGCTACTTTGGAAACTGACTCTTTTAGACTACCTACCTACAGCAACACATAAAAATGAAAATGTTCCCATTTTTGTTCCACTCTATGAACAAAAGACTAGAAGAGAGGGAAGACCCATCCTGCTAGCACTGCTCATGAAATAAAGTCCTTGTCTTCCAGAAAGACTTAATGAACCACAAACCATCATAAACCAGGGAGACGTACAAACACGAGCTCCCGAAAAGCTTGATTTCTTTCTTATTTCTGGAGACCTAGTGGTTTTCTTTGCAATTATGATGAATAGAAGGTTGATTTTTGGGGGGGCAGGGGGAGGCTTTTTCTTTTTTTCTTAGGCTGAGATTCAAGTACAACATGTGATTAGGGATTGGAACTTGAAAAACAGAAAGCAGTGAACAGTTGTGACATTTCTAAACCTGTAGGTAACTCCACAGGCATTTCATCTTCATCCCTTCCTCCTCTTCATATGATCTAATCTCCTCCCTTTGCTATGCTTTTTATCTGGACAACAGATAGACTGTATCTTCTGTATGGGTATGTTCCCATATAGGTCTGTGGTTCCACTGACTCTGGTATTTAGGGACTCAGTAGCTGCACCCCAGCAGAAGACAAGCGTTGATGTTTTGCAGGTGGATTTTTCTACTTCCCTGTTATGTAAGGTCCCCAAATCAGTATTCATCTATTCATCTGCGCATTGCGAAGTAACAGCATTTCTGCCTTTTTTTTTTTTTTTTTTAATGCATGGAAAGTATAGTTTGTGCTGTCTTCTTATAGAAAAATAGCACATTTATGAGATGCATTTCCCTAAGGCCCCACAGAGCAGAATTTGTTCTGTAATAAGAGACAAATGTGTTTTAATTGCCTGTTGTAGACTATTACCTGTTAAATTTGTCTGACAGTGCGACACCAGCAAAAAAACTTCTGTTTTGCTTCCTTCTACTTTAGAGCTGTCAAATAACTTCGACATCTAAGGATAAAAGATGACAGATGACTCAAATATGTGACAGGTCATAAAATATTGATTCTTCATGTTACCTGCTAATGAAACACATGGCATCACAGATAAATCTTTGTTAATTTGGATTCCTGACTTTTAATTGTTATAACCCCAGTTTAGGTTGTAGTCTAAAATTAGGGAGTAATAGGTTTGGTCCCAGGAAATGGTAAAGCCTATAAATAAGGAATCAGTTGTACTTTCCTTTAAGTAATCCTTTTTATCTAGACTCCCAGCCATGTTTTCTGTTAAAATCTACATCTGCTGAAAACCCTTTTGGACCTTTCTGGTTCTTTTTTGACCCAGTAGAACTAAATCAACTCCTAAGACCATATTATAATGAGAAGCACTGAAGATAAGAACCTTCTCTTGATTATGTATGAAATAAATAATATTTACTAGATTTTTTTTCAGGATTTTGGAATTTCCCTAGTTAAGCTTATAATTTTTAGTCTCTTCAGGTAATTTTCAACTAGCAACAATTTAGACTGAGCTTTCTTGTCTGGTCCTCCATGAAAACTGGGTCCTTTCTGCCAAATGAAGGCAGCATTTTTTGTCTAGAGCTCTGTATGTAAGATCTTTTGGCAGGAAGAAGGGGATGCTGCCCTATTTGAACCTACCTTTCAAGCAAAATCTGGAAAATAATGTTCAAAATTATATTTGTAATCTCTTCAGTAAGGGTTGTGTCTCATACAAGGTTTGTGCTTCTGCAGTGAAATGGTGGCAACTGCCAGTCTCCTGACTGGAGCCTGTACGAGCAGAATTGTGTCACATCTTCACTTCCAGAACACTTCCCTGTCTGTGAATGAAAACTTCTCACAGAAAAGCTAACATCATCCTTTCCTTTCTAATGTGGTGAGACTCCTTTCTAACTGTGTAACAGTACATTTCAATGCAAAATTATCTGGGGCCAGAGGAGCCCCAGTGCAAGGACATATTGGAGACTGGCAGACATTCAGCTCCGAGAGTAGGGGTTTCTGGAGTCTGCCATGGTTTCTGCTGCCACTGAGGGGGAGATCCCTGGTCTCCATAACTTCCAGTCCTGCAAAACTCACTGGCCCACAGGTGCCAAACTGGATCCCTGCTCGAGAGAGGATGAATGGTGCAGGGGAGCAGATGTGCTTTAGGATATTTTATGGGAAGCTGAAGAACATAGCCTCTGTGTGGCTTGAGAGGGATGGGCAAGCTCTTCCATGATGCACCATGTAACTATTGCCAGGGCAGATCCAACTTCAGGAGTGCTGAGAATCGTAGGCCAACACTTCCAAGCCAAAAGGCTGCCTCTTTTCCAAGGGAGGGGAGTGCTGACATGGCCAGGGCTGACAGCAGTAGTCCAGTGCAGCTTTGCAGCTGAGTTGCTCCCAGGCATCATTTGCCACACCTTGGAGATTTGAATAGTGCAGCTAGACCTTGTGAGTATGTCTCTCTGGTAACCAAATTACCAGAACTGGCAATTTAATACTTCACCCAGGAATTAAAATGGAGTGAGAAGACCAGCCCTTGTATTGCAGCAGCCCCATCAGTGTTGGATGAAATGAAAAAAAAACCTAGTGAAAGTACAGAACAAGTATTTGCTGAACCCTGGTTGATGTAGCTCCTGTGTGCTTGGAAGGTTATCTGTTTTCCACTTCTATAAGCCAGATTACTAAAAGAGTTGAACCATGAATCTGAAAAATCTAAAAAGCATTCCCATGGTATTTAGGAAACATTATTTAGATAAGATGCTATGAAAATAAATGCAAAACTTGTTGGAAAAAATACGGTTAGAGTGGTGAATAGTAGCTCACTCTCCAGATGAAGGACTGCATTTATTAGAGTTTTATGGGGATCTGTTGTAGATCTGATGTTGTTAAAATACCTTCCTTAACCACTTAAGATAGTGGAAAAGAGGATCTCCAATGGAATAAAGGATGTCCTCCATATGTAGATCACAGCTATTCAGGAGAGGCTTCAAGTGTGTTGTAGGACAGGAATGGTATTCAACATTTAAAATAAATTAGAGAAATGGTCCAAAAAATGGGATATAATTCAATAGCAATAAATGCATGGGCAGAAGAAGGAGTTGTACAAAATAAAAATTAGGCACCAACTGACCACATGAGTCCCTGTGGCCCTTCCATTGTGAAAAACAGACAAATGCTCTACCATAATGAACAAGCAGGAAAATTTATCTGCAAGACGTGCAAAGTGAGTCTACCAGGCTGCTCAGTAAGGCCTCAGCTTCATGGTTGGTTTTTAGGCACTAGAGTGTAAGAGAGAAGTGGACCGACTTGGTAAAGACAAGAGTGTCAGAAACCTTGGAACTCTTAATGTAAGAGAAAACATGGACAATTGATCTGTTTAGTCTAGAGGAAAGGAGACTTACTGGAGATAACACTTTTAACTATGAAAAAAGCTGCTGCTAAAAGGAAGGGAATAAATCATTCTCTCTGGGAATGTGACAAGTAATGCACTTCAAAGTGCAGCCAGGGAAATTTCACAGACATTAGGAAAACCCTGTCCAGGACAAAGCCCCTTGGCCAAAGAGGCAGCTGCTGAGAGAGGAGTAGGAGCTGGTGATGCTGTGGTGCTCTCCCAACCAAAATTCCCCTGCTCGCTGCAGCCAGACATAGCCGGAGGCACATAAAAACCCCGTATTGCACCCACTGATATCCAGCAGGGAGATAGAAACAGAAAAATGCACCGTGTCCATCTTACACCCTTTGCCCCCACAGGAGGTACGACAGCCCTATGAGGATGCTGGACTACAGGGGCTATTTGTAAAGCAGGGCTGAGGTGACAGCCATGGCTTGCTGTTCACTATCTCCCCAGTTGGAAGGACTAAATTCCATAGGAACATCATGTTTTCTCCCCAGGTGACTTACACAGAGGGCACTTCCACTGATCAGGGAAGAACAATTCCCCAGCTCTTATTTCTGTGCCAACTGTACTGTCTATTTTTAACAGAAAGCTACCATTAGCATTTGTTTGCTAAAAATAAACACATTTTAAATGCAATTCATTACCTAGCACATTAGGATAAAGGCAATTTATTCTTCAGTCAAGAAGAAATATTTTTAAGAGATAAATTGGTTCATGCAAATATCTGTCGCTTGCACTCAGTGCACATGGTACCAGCAGAGACAGTGCTCTGATTTCAGTCAATTGATGGGATAGATCACAAAATTCAGAAACTGCTGAGGAGCTCAGTGCAACATCCTATTTTAACTTAATTAAGAACATGACCACAGTTATGTAAGAGAAAAATAAAAAAGGGATGTGGGGCATTAGACACAGTTCTCCCTTACAGCTGCAGCATAACAGAATTGTAACAAATGATTCTTGGGGAGGGGGTATTCTTTATTATATTGATGGTAATGGCTTCCTAAACCCCAAATATCACTTCTTCTTGCTCATAGAACAGGGGAGCATTACAAGGGCATAGTTTTGAATCAGAAAATGCCAGTGCATAAGGATTTTGAAATGGGTTTAGATGAGCTGCTGAGCCAGGAGCTGGACGGTGATCTCTGTTGAACTTGTCCTTCATGAATCACCTACTTTCCTTTTGATGAAAAAAATTAGCTTCCAAAATGTTTTGTAGAAATAAGGTATTTCAAGCAAAACTTTTTGGTGTTTAGCAGGAGGATTTGGAGGGCATGTAGGGAATTACGGCTCACAGGTTCACAAGTAGGAACTGAACCTGAGCCTCACATGTCCCTCTCTCCTTCAAAACAAAAATAACATACCATAAAGAAATAACAAACCATAAAAAGATAAAATCGACTCGGAGTCCTCAGGATATTTGGGGGAAACGCAAAGCTTTTGCATCCAGTCAGAGCTAATGCAGCAGGTCCTGCAAAATCAGCACGGTCTGATTTTCCCCACTAGAGGGGACTGCGGTACCTGGAGTTACCCGCTCACTCACACCAATACTGGTGATTTCAAAATAGGTGGCATTACTAAGAAAATTAATTACCGCTGCTTGTAACATAATTCAAAACAGTGTAAAACTGGAATATGCTAGAAACCATTATTAAATATTCAAAAAGAAAAAATAATAACTTCTTGGGTTTAGGTTCCTTCATTAAACAATATTTTGAAGTTACCAGACTTTATTAAAAAATATTAAAATCTCCTAGTTTATCTGAAAAATGTGGTGTTTTTTTCTATATTGTTTTGCAAAGCACAGATGAAATACTTTAAATTAAAACACAGTCTGTTTAACCTCAGAAAACTTATCTATAAAATGCTCCTGATGATTCACAGTAATTTGTGTTAAATCTGCAAAATCCAACACCTTGCTGTCCCAAAAAAGTTTGGTGGCAGGATCCTTAGCTAATTGCAAACACTTGAAACAAAACAAAGAGAGGGAGATAAGAGCCCAGGTGTGCTTCCCACCTTGGATGTGTTGCTGGAGAAATGCCACAGCCGGTAGCACAAAAAAGGCTCTGAGAACAGGAGAAAAGAAGCCCCTGATTTCTTCTCATGGTCTCTTATCCACACAGTTTTGGCACTTTAGGAGTTCCTAGTTGCCTGTTTCACCAGAAACATCCACCAAAGTAGCACAAGTTAAAGCACATCTGCAGTTGTTGAGGTTTTGGATTCCAGGGATAGGGAATCACAGAATCATAGAATTGTTAAGGTTGGGAAAGACCTCTAAGGTCATCAGCTCCAACCATTCACACAGTATCACCATGTTCAACACCAAACCATGTCCCTAGGTGCCTCGTCCACACATCTTCTGAACGCTTTCAGAGATGGTGTTTCTACCATTTCCCTGGGCAGCCTGTTCCAATGCCTGACCAGCCTTTTAGTGAAGAATTTTTTCCTGATATATAATCTAAACCTCCTCTGGTGCAACTTGAGAACATTTCCTCTCATCCTTTCACTTTATACTTGCCCCCTACAACCTCCTTTCAGATAGTTCTAGAGAAAGATAAGGTCCCCTCTGAGCCTTCTTTTCTCCAGGCTAAACAAGCCCAGCTCCCTCAGCTGTTCTTCCTAAGAATTGTGTTGAATGTGTAATTACGCACTGGTGCCCACTGCCAAGGGAGCTTGTTTTGGGATGGGTTGTCCCAAAACAACAACCCTTGGGTTTGAAGCTGGCTGTTCCTGCCACTGGGCTTTGTTTTACAGACCTTTATTTGCATCAACTCTTAGTAAGACAGTGTTAGTGGGAGATACCTCCCACCCCCTGTGATTTAGCCGTATGGGGGGTGTGCTGTAACACCTCCCCTGCCATGGTGGTGATCCCCGTGTTCACCACTCTATCTCTCTGGCAAGTCCAACCCCTTGTTTCTTACCAACCTGTTTCTGCAAATCATTAAACCAAAATTCATATTTTCTACCTACCAGTTGCCTGCTGTTTTCTTGTCTTGGTGTCACAGACTCAGAAAACTGTAGAGGTTGGCAGGTATCTGAGGGATACCAGGTCCTACCCCACTGCTCAGAGGGTCAGGCCACTCAGTCCCATGTCCAGTCAGGTTTTCCATATCTCCAAGGATGGAGACTCTACCACCTCTCTGGCAGCCTGCTCCAGTTCTTGACCGTGCACACTGTTTTTTCTGAAGTTTAAATGAAATTTCCTGCATGTCAGTTTGTGTCTGTTGTGTCTTATGCAGTCCCTAGGCACCACCAAGAAGAGTCTGGTTCTATCTCCTTTACTGGACCCCATCAGGTATTTATATACACTGATGAGGTCCCTACAGAGCCTGGGTTTGTTCCTCTCAAGGGGCAGGACATGGGGTTTCCCAACTTCATGAGGTTCCTGTCCTCCCACTTCTCCAGCCTGTTGAAGTCCCTCTGGGTAGCAGCACAATCCCCTAGCGTATCAACACTTCTTCCATTTTTTTATCTGCTGCATCATCCAGCTAGATTTTTTACCACTGATCATGGTCCTTTATGCCTGGCAGTTCAGTCACTTTTCAGTCCAACTCACTGTCTAGTTATTTAGCCCACACTTCATCAGCTTGTGGCAAAAACTGTCAAAATCCCTGATAAAATCAAGATAAACAATGTCCACTGCTTTTCCCTTGACCACTGAGGCAGTCACATCACTGTACAAGGCTTTCAGGTTTTGTCAGGTGTGATTTCCCCTTTGTAAATCCATTATGAATACTTCCAAACAGCTTCTTGCCCTTTGTGTTTGGAAATAGTTTCCAGAATTATTTGCTCCATCACCTTCACAAGGACTGAGATAACACTGCCATGTATATTTCTCCCCACATCCCTGCTCTTGGAGATATGAGTAACACAGAATGTCTCGTCTATGGTATGCCCAAACTGATTCAAATTTTTTAATTACTTTTTGATACAGCTGGCGAACAGAAAAATAATTTCCATGGTCATCTTCTTATTATGAGAGTGGCAATTTTTTCAGGTGCCTTCCCAAGCAAGGGGTTTCCTTGATCACTCCTGCTGTCCCAAACTCTCCCTGCTGTCCTTTTTTCAGGGAGTGTGACCAGGACACCAGCCCAGGGCAGGTGAATCAATGGGATGTTTCCTCACACACTGGGCTGACTCCAGAGGACTGAAGCTCTGCCACAAGCATGTTCAGCTGCTATGAAGAGAGAATGCAGCAGGAACTGAGAGTGGCTCAGAGGACAGAGTGGGAAGTATGAAGACCTTTTAAAGCTGCCTTTTCTTCTCTCCCCTCCTATCCTAATTGATTCTTGATTGTGAAGAAACTCCCATGGGCCCAACCAAACAGCAGGATGCTGCTGTCAGAAACTTCTCTCCTGTCCCCCCTTATTTTCACTGCTCCCTCCACAGGTGACAGGCAATTTTCTCCTATTTATTAAGGTTTTCTCTTCCTATACCCATCACAAGTTTCAACCTCCTCTGTCTTTTTGTGCTTTCCATTCTCTTCTTTTTTATCCTAAGAGAAGTGGAGGGAGCACTGGCATCCCAATTATTTATATGCAAATATTTTCTCTGCTTTTGTCCTGATTTAGCAAAATTTAGAGTCCTGAAGGAGCAGGCAACAGAGTCCCTTTTATTCCCATCAGGCATTCTTGCAACTTCGTTCCTGGCTAGCAAACCAGTTTACAAAACTGACAGTCTTTTTTATCCATGCTGCAAAACTTGTTTCATAATTATGTGCCCTATTCTAAAATGTATATGTGGCCTTAATCCTCCTAATATGTAGGGTTTATTATGTATAAAAAGCCTGCTGTGTACATCATCTCAGCACAGAATTTCAATTGCTAGAAAGGCTGAGACTGAATTAAAAAGGAAGCACTGTGCATGGCAATGACTTCATTTTGACAGGTTGAATTAATTTTAAATAATAAGGAAGTAATTTCCATCTCACTAAATGCCTGCATTTTTCCGTAAAAATAAAACACTATAGTCAGAAAGATACTCTTGAGAAACAGCTCTCATAGACATAAGTAAACCAGATAGCAATTAAAAAAGTAAATAAGTAATAATTACAATAGTAAAAGGTAGTATTAAGTATTAATGCACTTCAAGCCCAGCTACTTTGATTGATTTCTGCTTTATCTCATTAGCTTTCTAATCAGGAAAATATAATCATATGAAGATACACAGATTTAAGCACAGACAAATACCTCCAGCAGTTAGACATGGATGCAGTCACAACTGCCTGAATCAAAAGAAAATACCATGAGAAAAAAAGTCATGGAAAGATGTAGAGAAAAAGATCTTTACACCACCACCACTGTTCCCCACTGCCTGAAAATTTAAGAGACTTGAAAATGAAATGTTCTCTGGATGGTAATGTGGAGGACATGGCTTTCTTTTTTTGAAGTGATGATGCTTCCTGTGAGAATCAAGACATGATAATGCTCAACAGTAGTTGGAAGAGTGATGTTCAGCTCTCTCCTCTAGAAGGTAGGATTCACTTCTGTACTCCAGACTAGTCAGGAGAATTTTCCTACCTCCAAGCTGGGCACACAACAGGACACTTGACACTGCAGTGTCAAAGGTTTGCACCAGAGACTCTGGGTCCACCCTACCATAGTTTGTTTAATGAAATATGCACAGGTAGATCCTAGTAGATCCATGACCAGTGCTGCCATGCCCTGGGTAGGACTGTAACCACAAGACACCCTTCACATCTCTCCTTGAACACTTAATTATTTTTTTCACAGCATCAGGACGGGGATCTAGGTCATGGGTGTCTGTGTTTGTGTGCATTCTCCCCTTCTATAGCATAGCCACTGAGCTGGGGTGTAGGACCCTTTCCTAGGTCTGGACAAAAATCACACCCGTTTTTCATCCAACAGCATGGTGGCTTGAGCATCTGCCTAGGAGCTGGGAGATCCTGGTACAGCTCTAATCCTTGTAATAGCTACCTGACTGCAAAGTGTTCTCTAAAATGCATCTTTCTTTGTCCTGTAAATGAAACTGGGAGAAAGGGAATAAAAAAAGCAAGATCAAGGATGACATTGTAGCCTGGTGACAGGGGCACTAAGCTGTTGAAAAGGTAATCTGACTTGCCTTCTCTGCTCCCATTAATATTTAACAGTCATTAAATTAACAGTCAGGGACGCGTAGGATTAACTACAGGTCAGCATCCTCATACTTGTATCTGACTGAATGAGATAGCGTTAGTATGGATGGAAATAAGCTATTAGCAATAAGCACGGCCAGTATGTCAGTAAAAGGCATGAATTAAAGATTTAAACACTGTCCCTGAAAATCAAAACAATGAAATGGCTGCTCCTATACCGAGACCCACACAAACCCTGCACCAGTGCTGAAAACTCCTCCAGCTGAGACACTCTCAGAGATCTGAAACTGGCAAAATCAGCCCTTTCTCTCTGCGGACTCCAGGGACTTGTGAGAGACTGACACTGCTGATCACAGGGAAAACAGAAGTAAACAGCTTTTCATGCACTCAATAGCAGTGATCACAACCTGTGAAGGGTGCTGTAACTGAGCCACCTGCATTGCCAGGAGAGGAGGTGAAAGCCTTGTGCAGGAGGACACTGGGCTCCCACTACACAAAACCATCAGGTTAATTTTTAATTTGCAGGGTTGGAATGGCTGATGATTGGAGCTGCAGGAGTGTCCCCCGGCTACCCCTCCAGCTTGGCCATGACACTGAGGCACAGAAGAGGCTGACTTCTCTTCCATGGTTCCTATTTTGGGTGCAACTTGGGAATGTCACTGATAGCAGCTGTTCATGCAAGATTTACTTGTCCTTTCCATTCTCTTTAAAATAAAAAGCAGTCTAATCCCAAACAAGCTTTCCACACCTGGAGGAACCACACGTGAGGAGTCTGATGGGCAGTTTGCCCTTTTGTCCCTCAGTGGAGAGAAGAACAAGGGGACAATCTTGTTTGTCTGCTTTGGTGGGCTTGTTTGCCACCCTCCCTACTCTGGGAGGGCATCTACCGTTTCCCTGTGTGGATGAGCAGAGAGGAGAGCTGTCCTCCACAGAGGGATGCCTGCTGGATTTGACCAGACAGCTCAGATCTCAAGCAGCTTCTCTTCACACAGTTGCTAAGAAACCAAAAACAATCAGCTGCCGAAACAACTGTTTAGTACATTTTCCCCTCCATTTGTCTCATTCTGGGTTACAGCAGCTTTAAGAATTACAGGGCTTTCCCTGTACTCCTTGTGATGAAGAGCTGGGCAAGGGCAGTGCTGGGGAGGAGTGTTTGGTCTCAGCAGCTTTTGCAGTAGGGCTCCAAGCCCACAGGTTTTTTCCCTATGTGGCCAGTAGGAATTTCCCTACCTTAAACTGTCTGCTGGGGTCTCAGAGACACCTATTCACAGATGTCATGCAAGAGCTCTTTCAGCTCCCCTTACAGCTGCTGTCAGCACGTCCACCTGAGTCACCAGTAGCTCTAGGTATGACTTTAATGAAATCTGTTGTCCAACTCCTATCTCACTGTTTCAAATGACTCCATTTATCCCTTTGCAGGCCTGGCTCTGGTTATCATCTTACCTACAGCCACCTGTAGGGTGCCTGGGAGTAGGGACAGTTACGACTGCCCTGCAGGATTTTGGCTCCCCTTGCTGAAGTGCCATCAAGAAAGAGACCACATGGGCATCCCTATGGCTGACAGCCTGGTGGCCAGGGAATCACTGAAGAACAAAACCCCACAGGAGGTTTTACCTGTTGGGAACATCACCCAGGAGAAAACTCCCACCCACGTTTAGCTGCAATAACAGAAACAAATGAGGAAATAGACTTGGGAAAAGGCAGGAAGCTGATCCTTGGTGAAGGCGGAGGTAGGTTTCCAGGTCTACCTTGTGTAGTGGTAGCACAAGGCATTTGTCTCTGGTTGAAGGGGACTGGAAGGCTGATAAAAAACCCTGGGGAATAACCTTCCCTGCATAAATGACTCTGCAAACTTTACTTCTTTATTTCTCTGTGACGTAAGGATTTTTCAAAGCTCAGCTGCATGTTCACTATTCATAATAGGTCCAACTCAGCAAAGACTCGTAGTGTCTTGGAAACATCACCTATCGAGGTACACAAACGTAGCTAAAACAATCTCGAAATATTAACTGCTCTGTGTTAATATTAACTGCTATATTAACTGCTATATAGCAGTTAATATTAACTGCTAATAGTGCTGTGCTGACCATGAGGGCTGGATTTCTGTTCCCAGCACAATGCCTATAAATTCTGCCAGTTCCCTGGCGGGGTTGGGTTGTTTTTATTAAGTGGTTATGTGCCGTGCTTCCCTCATGAGGAACCTTCTGTTTTGTCATGGAACTTGTGTCTCTGATAGAAAGTTACAGCCTCTTTTCCTGCAGCCTTGGCGGAAACTGGTTGTTGTACTAGCTCATATATTTAGTAACTCTGGCAAAGAAATCTGTGTGTTGTGTGTGGCAGTTAAACAGAGATCTCTACTGCATGAGAAAGAAGTGACACAGTGTTGGGAGTGAGAGTGACCTGGGCTAGGCTTGTGAACTAAGGATGTTGTGTTGAGCCAACACTCCTGGGAGCTCCTGTTCTGTGATGGGGTAGCATGAAGAGGCATTACTGTGATGGTACAAATATGTAATGAGACAAGTGCAGGGTCGATGGGAGTATGAGGGCATGCGAAAGGACAGGTCCACAATGGCCGAAGGAGCCCAGGAACAGGCATTCCCTAGAAACAGGCAGGTGTGAAAACAAAGTTCTTACCTTTCGTGTGCGAGGTTTGACTACAGGTCCTATACCTTTTTTCTGGATATGTAGGACAGGGCAGGGCAGGGAAATCCACAGGGATGTTTCCCCAAATTTACATGCCATCCTTCAACAATTTGTGTCATGGGGACTTTGGGACCTCAACAGACATGGTTGCATGTAAGGGCCCTGCAGGTCTTTCTGCCATGAATATATCCATCTGTTATCTAATATGTCCAACCAGTTCCTTTTAGCACATATAATCCCAGAGGGGGAACTACGGGCAAGTGAAGTCCAGGTCGCACAGGACATGGCTGCCCCACTGTCCTCAACCTGAAGCCAAGGCACTGTGTCAGCCACTAAACTACTTCGCTCTCCCAAGGGTGAATAAGCACTGACCTTACTTCAAAATCCCCCCCAGACAACATTCACCCAGTCAGTCATTAATTTTTCAAGTAGTGTGTGCGGCTTCAGGTTTAGAAGGGAAAAAAGGCTGGTCCCTTAACCCCAGCAGCATGGCTTACAGTGATCTTGTGTGTGCCCCATGCTAAAGTAGAGGGGAGATGTTCTACAAATCATGGAAACAGTTTGCTGCACCTTCTCGTAGTATCATGGATGATGAGGAACAATAGGAAAATGAGGATTCCTGACTAGCTGGGTAAATGGTCAAGTTACTTAATTGGATTCCTCCAGACAGATGCTAGCCTTAGCAAGAAACTGACTGTAATATCCTGAAATGTCACAGTGTTTCTCAGCCAGAGGATATATATATGGTCCCCATTTTTTATTCTTCTGAGCAAAATGTTATTTTTTTTAAAAGATGTTTCTATCAGAGAGTGTTTAAAAACATATTTGGCTGAGTTTGCTGTTCCTGAAAAGAGGCTGGATGCTCTAATTAGAAAACCAGTAGCTAAACCAACAGGCAGGAAGAGGAAACTGTCACACTCTGCACATCACTGGGATGAAGTATACTCAGTCAACTTGGATGATTTTTGTGTTTAATTTTATACCTGGGAAGTGACATTAGTGCTATTTACTGCACTAATGTGAATTCCCCAGGCCAGCAGTGGCAAGCTGCTACCTGGTTCATAGGTTTTTCAAGGGAGTCTGAGTGTTACCTGTGCTTTCTCTCACAGGGTCTATAAGTACTGCCTGTCGTCTTTCATATAACCTGCTCATGAAAGGTTATGCGTAGCAGACAGTTTTTGTAGGACTCAGTAAACTTTACCACTGTCAGTGACAGAGTTCCCTTTAAAGCTGATGAAAAGCCTCTAGACCAAGATCCTGGCGTAACATTTATTATTAGGGGCATGTAAACTACAAATTAATTAAATTCTAATCATGTGAATAGAGCATCATAATATTTTATACAAGTTATAATTAGTTAGACATAAAATTTACAAGCAATGCAGTTAAGTTATGACTTGTGCATATTTTGTATCATAATTGAAAACCTAATACAAATTACTTGACAATCTTTGCTGCAGGATATAATGTCCATCATGGGTGACTTTGGCAAAATGGATTTAGCCCTTTCAAACCCTGTAATTTTGGATGCAATTTTTGTAGCATCTTCATCTTAAAAAAAAAAAAAAAAAAAAAAAGCCCAAATATCCACACTCTAAAACCTTAACCTTCTATGTCTAGTGCAGGGCACTCAAAATTGCCAGCCACCTAAAAGCACTCTGGGTTACAGACTTGAATGAATTACTATTGTATATGCTTTCTTAAATCATCAGTACTCTTTTTCTTTCTTGTTCATTAACTTTGATATGCAATTGACAAGTCTGTCACTCTACAATGATCTATTTAATCACAACTAATTCTTGTTATTTAGAAATCTTTGTTGCATCTCTGATCTTTCTAATCTGTTATGAATGTTCTCTTTAAGGAATCTGAAAATGGATGTATTAATTACAAACTACTTTAGAGGAGGCTGCTGTCAGGCAAATAATTTTTTGTAAATCAGAGAGCTGAAATAGCTGCTTGGATACGGTAAATATTTTTATTTACCAGCTCAAGTACCACACACAAGGAAGAGGTGAATGAATATCCTCTGGATGGTGGGTAGTATGCTAAACTTTGCTCAGGAGGGTCTACTGAGACAGTAGCATGTGGTCATAGTGTCACTTTCCTTTATTTTTCCCCTGGGAAAGAAACAAAAATAAAATCTGGACATAGACATCCCCAGACACTTTCCCTATCCAAACCTCATTCATGGATTTCTTTTCACTTTCCAAAGGGAACTCTATATAATTTTAATGTAATGCCAGGTCGTTTATAGGCATTTAAAATACTCTGTTTCTAATAACTTAGAACGGAGGCAGGAAACATGCAGCAACTGCATCTCCTCCCCAAAAAGCATATTTTGAATTCAGGATGTTCCCCTGCTACAAAAACAAATGGCAGAAGAAGGCTGACTCTGGTTTACCTTGAGGTAAATTCAAGCAAGGCTAACTTGGGCAGGATCATGGCATTGATTCCTCCTCCAGCTGCCCATACTTTGTCTTTGCAGAGGACTGTAAGAGAGCTACTGCATGTGTCCCATTGAAGGGAACACCTCAAAAACAGAGGCAGGAGTAGCAGGTGGGAGGTCAAAGGATGACTTGAAAATGGCACAGGAAAGATTGATTTCCTGAAAATGTCTTGAACCTATGGAAAACCTGAAAACTGGTATGATTTGAAATTTACTTTGGTGGTACTCTGGGAGGAGGTTTTGTTTTGCAGGAAGACTGAGATGGGAAAAGGAGGCACTATGAAGAGGAAACATAAACAAGTCATCTTGGAGGAAAGGAGGAGATAAGCAGGAAAAGCCATAGAGGTGGTTTTATGGAAACTTTTTAAAGGTTGGACCACAAACTTGACAAAGATGATGAAGATGAAATGAGTTACTGTGGTTTGCTAAGGAATTGAAGCAAGGAATTGATCTTAGTTGTGACATTTTGAGGGAAGACAAGGTGAGCATCAAGAGGGCCAGAACAGAGAAGGTCATGGAAACTGAGGCTGAAGCTATCAGGGCTTTACGGTGGGAACAAATAGTAATAGATAATTTTGTAGGATGTTCTTGAGGGAATGTTAGCAAGATTAAATGACAGCATCAGCCTGGAGAGAAGAGGGAAGATGGTGATAATGTTGGAAACAGCACTGCCGGGATGCAGAAGCTAATAGGTTTACCAGCTACAATCAAACAGGGCTAGGCATGTGAGATAAGACAAGGGGCTCAGTTTTAGCTACAGCCTGAACAGGAAGGTTGGACCAGATGACCCACTGTGGTCCCTTCCAACCTTACCCATTCTGTGATTCTGTGATTTTGATATTTAGCCCAGTACAGCCCCCCATATACATGTACTCTTAGAATCACAGAATCATTAAGGTTTGAAAAGACCTCTAAGATCATTGACTCCAACCATTAACCTATTAATCTGGCTCTGTTCAGAGAAGTTGCCTGGGCAGCATTTGAGGATTATATATATTTGCTCCAAAAGTTTAGCAGGATGGAGGTGTACAGGCACAGAACCACCCACTGTGTGATCCATGTTCGCTTGGTCCAATCTATATCACACCCTGATCCCATGAGTGTGTGCCTGGGATGTCACAGACCCAGAGGTCGCAGTGCCTATGATTGTGTCAGTATCCAGGATAATCATCCCTTTCTCTATGTCCTAAACAAGTGTCTCACATATCTGGGCAGAAGCAAGCTTTACAAACCGAAGGGATTATGTGCTCGATATTGCACATACCATGGATTGTACATATCTATGCACATCTGATCTCAACAAGAGACTATCTGACCCACTGTTTTTTGGGTGGCTTGGTGTGCCATGTCCTTGAGGCAGTCCCCTAAAGTCTTTCCTACAAGGATTATATGATCTTCAGCTGGAGGTGAGCATGCTTCCCACAGAGATGCGCTATTGATAGGAAGATATAATGCCTTAGATGAAATCATTACTCATCCTTCCAGTAAGCTCTGTCCTGATTTAGTAACATATTCCATTTGCAGATCATATTGTCTATGCTGAGTCTGCTTTACAACAGGAGTGCAAACAAATTAAACAAAGTTTTGATATGCCTTTACCAAAGATCTATCCCTAGTGTCCTTTGATTTACTTCTTGAGATCTCCTCTGGCATGAACTAGATGGAGGCATGTTTTTCTTCCCCTCAAAGCTGATCTGAGCTCTGCCTTTGGAGCTGGCTTCAGATATCCTGGAGAATGACTGCCCTCCCCTTGGTACATAACAGACTGAAGATAGCTGTATGTCTTCATTTCAGTGAAATTGCTTTTTTCTGCACTTCCTTGGCACCCAGATAGTGGTGCTCTGTGTGTCCCAAGTCAGTACCAAAATGAAAAAAAACCCTGCTGCCTTTTTTTGCTGGCTAACGAAGGGAATTGCAAAGGTATATGCTGTCCTGGCCTTTAACCACACTTCCCTCTCTAGTGAGGACCAAAATTAATGACAGATCAGATTTGTCAGCAGGGGAATATTCTTGCATGTCGCAATGTTTGTAATTGCGTCACAGAGGTTAGAGATGGGACTGACTTGTTAATTACCCTTTACACTACTTCAAGTCTGTTGAAGATGGTTTTCTACAGCAAGAGGTATATTTTTCAGTGCACATTTTGATATGAAACAGAAATCTGTAATAAGAAAAAGCTGGTTCCATGAACACCAGTATGGAGTCTTTTTTGTCTGTAGTCTGAATTTCAGAGGATCATTTTCTGCTGAAAATGCTGTCATTAAGAAGATGAGTGCTTGAGGTCTCATGGTGCTATCATGATTGTCAATAGGACTACAAAAGGGGAATATATCTTAAGAAATAATGAAATGTTCTTACAGATGAGTGTGTTGAATGACTGGAAAATCCAAAATAGCCGTTCATCAGGAAGATGGGTAAAGCAATGTGTGCAAGAGCACCAGGCTGCTCTAGCTCAACTCATGTATAATAACTTGCCAGGTTAATACATTGCCAGGTTGTGAGAGGCTACTGGCCTGTCTAGGTTTGTGCCTGGTAAATTCTTTGTGTGGTCTGAATGCAAAAAAGGGATATCACATGCTGCCACTACAAAGGAAGCCAACATACAGCAAATCCAACCCTTAAGACAGTGGATAATTTCTGATCCTTTGGCTATGTTTGATGAGCAGTTCAGATCTGGTTTCCAAGCACTGTGGTTCCCACAGGACTGGCAGCGCCCACCTAACACAGGAGTCCCTGTGGTATGGTAGGCTTTGGGGTTGCAGACCCCAGCACAAGCCCAGCCAACCTGTGCTCCATAGTGAGTGTGGGAGAGGGACCCTGCTCTTGTCTATGAAGATCTTCGTCCTGCTTCAGATCTTCCTGGTCTGTCCAGTGGCTGTTGGCTGTAGGAAAATGTTGGCATTTTGGGGACACATGATGCAGAAAGGCTGGTCAGACCTAATGAAGGATTAAAACTCCACTCTATCGAAGGAAGGAAAGGTCTGCTGAGCTTTGCAATGTCTCTGATAAAGACCCTGCAATTTTCACAGATCAGGAAGTTGGATAGTCTTTGGGCAAGAGAGACACTGGTATTACACTGGGCAGATTTTGCTTTCCCAGCTGTCCCATGGGCTTTCAGGAGCAAGTTGGTCTGTGGCTGTCAGCCAGAAAAGCACTTAGATAGGAACACACCTCTCACTCCATGGATCATCCTGCTGAATTTTTTAGGGCTCCTTATGCACTTCCAGGAAACAATGTGCTTTGTCTGGCTCAGTCCAGCATCTCTCTCAAGTCCCCATTTGCGTAAAGCTCTTTCACATCCCTTGAAGCCATATTAATGTTCTGGATGGGACAGGGACTGCACTCCTTGCTTGAGTCATGAACATGCTTTCAAAAATGAATGAGTAGAGTGTGTTTCTGCTGAAAATTAAAAAGCACCATTCTTTTGGGTTGTGAGAAACATGAGCATCGGAGAAAGGAGAGCTGTGCCTACACACTAGTCCAGTGCTAAACACATATACTCTTGTTTACTCCCTGAGTAATCTGACTTGGAGATCAAAGTTGGCAACACTGGAGAGGATCAGCATGTGGCTGAAAACAGCAGATGGGTGCAGAGGAAGATGTAGTGTGCACCCTTTTTCTTATGGATGGTTCCCAGAGCTCCAGCAGTGGCACTGCAACAGCAGCATGAGTGACGGATGGGTCAAGTGGAAATGTCAGGACAGAAGATCTTGTGGAGGTGACAGAGGCTAGCATAAGTATCTATCAGCTAAGGACAGCCAGGGATTAGGACATGAGACAAGAAATGTCCTGATGGGGGCATGGCTAGCTCTGTGGTGCAGATAATACCTAAACACAGGGAACAGAGGAAACCCAGCAGTAGGCACGTGAGCCAGACAGTGACCATTTCAGAGCACACTGACTTTTGCTTAATGCTGCTGTGGGGCAGATGAAGCAGCAAGACAGTAGCTATGTGGACATATTCAAGGCCACCCAGCATCAGTGTGAGGAGCTAGGTGCCTGCCTGGGAAGCACAGAGGGTGTCATGGTAAATCCAAAGGCACATGTTCCTGTTACTGAAGGACTTCAGAGAGAAGCCACCAGGACAAGAAACCAGTCTGCTAATCTGACATGGTCAGAGACCATGTGGCTGAAGGTTGAATGAAATTACAGGAGACCATTTGGATCAATGATGGCATTCTGTGAATAATTTTCTGAAGGATTTAACTTTCACGTGGGTAATAAAACTCCGCTGTAGGTCATTAGAAAAACTATTCCCATCATTTGCTCATAATGATGTAACTGGAGGAAGTAACTGTCACAGGATTTCATGAAGGATGGATGCTCTGAGGCTCTAAGAGGAAGGTAAATGAGACAACAGGGTCTGCAGAGGAACACATGAGAGCATGATCCAGTGGCCACAATGTCTGGCTCTGTGGGCACTGCTGGAGTTGACTAAGTATGTAAATTGGCCTGTTGTTACGCTAACAGGCAGAGGCAGTGTGCAGTGGACTTGCACCCTTGTGTGCATTTGTGTCAAGAGGGAGATGACATTCAACAGTGTGCAGTAGTTCTTCAGGTCTGTCCTCTCTTACTGGCAAATTTGTGTCCTGGTGGCAGCCACTTAGACATGCATGCAATTTAGAACTGTGATTAAATTTTTTGGTTGAGGCTTTTAACATTATTTAAAATAACAGAATCATACAAAAACACACAGGAGGGAACTTCAGGAGGTCATGCAGACCACTCCTTGTCCCAAGGTAGGCTAATTGCACCAGAGTCACTTATGATGTTGCTCAATAATATATCCCTAAGGCTTTCCAACACTGGAAGGTCACAGTATCTTCAGGGAATTGTTTTCTCTGTTTTACTCTCCCACTGCTGAAAAGGTGGTGGGAATTTTGTTCATCATATCTGATTTGAATATTTCTTTCTGGAATTTAAAACATGGTTGCAGGTGCTATTATCCACATATAGGCACTGAAAACAAAACACTCTCATTTATGGACTGCTCCCTCACAAAAAAAAGATAACTGAGTTGGAGACATCCTTGCCATAGAAGAAAATCAATGGGGAAACCAAGCTTCTTCCAGCAGCACTGTACTGACACAGAAACCAGAGATGGCTGAGTAAGGAGATCAGCACGAAACACCCAGATTATACAAATGAATAGGCTGAAATGTTGCAGGACTTAGCAGCTCTTTGCCAGATATGGGTGTCTGAGGGACAGCTTATTCCATCAAACCTGTAATGGGGGTCAGAGAACCCAGAGGAGGGATGTGACAATCAGGGGGATTAGCCCAATGGACTAAGAGTAGTTTAGGAGAAGAAAATGAGAGCAAAAATGCTTAACAGGGTGCTTTGGGAAGAGTATTTTACAAGAGCATTTTACTCATTTTACAAGACTCAAAGGCAAATTCAGGATCCTTAAGTGGTGTTAGAGACAGATCTGTGAGATGTCTCCTACAAAAAATGGTCTATGGAACATCTATTATGCACAACAACTGTGGGTAAATGTTGGCCATTGTTTGTTTTGCTGTGCAGGATGAGGGAAGATGGATCTTCTGGCAGCAAGGGGAGGAGGTGTGTGGTTGTGGAGTGGCCCAGCTCTGCATATGTCATGGCTCCAGTATTCCCAAAGAGGCACTTTCCTTGGGGACTGAAGGGGCCAAGCTGAAGCAGGAGCATGGTGACTTTTTGGCAGATGGGAACAGAGATGTACAGTGCTCCTGCCTTGGTGCCATGGTTGAGTCTCAGAGGCTCTGACTGCTAGCAGGAACTCACTGAGGAGAAGGAGGCAGGGGAATCACAAACCCATCATTGAGTCTCTTTTCTGCAACCCATCCCCAGCACTAACCATATTTGAAAATACAGCTTCCAGGCTTCTTTTACAATGGTTTCAAATAACAATCTTAGCTCTAGAGAGAATTATTTTGCCAGCTCTATTTTCCCCTGGCTTTGAGTTTGCCATTGACGTTAATTAGGACTTCCTGAGCCTCGTTAGCCTGGCGTTTTCCTTTGTTACTGAGAACAGCGAAGGTGACCTTGCTCGCTAGGTGGATTTTCTCAGCTCTGACAGTCTAATCATTAATGTCTTAGGAACAGAGGCAGGGATCTTACACAGGGAAACTTGAGAAGAGCTATAAAAACATCATGTAGACAGCTGTCAGTGTCAGCTGGCATAGCTCCAATAATTCAAAAGTAGAGATGTTTCTGATAACTCATCGTATTCTCACACAACATATGCTATTTATCACATATTTTTGTTGCATAATAAGAAAATACAACAAATACATACATGTGTAAGCTCAGTTGCAAGTGGTTGAACTGCGTATACTGAGACTAATAACCAGCAGTTGATAATCTCCATTTTATTATCCAGAAAAGTGGAACAGTGACCAGCACACTGATATATGGTGATCTGTTTTCAAATGATGGCTTACAGCATAGCTTAAGTTATTTTAGTGGCTTCACTCTAACCCCCACCTGTACAGTCACGATATTGTAGAATCATTGACAACTGTAAGCAGGAAGGGACTTCTGGAGGTCATGTATTCCCATTCCCTTCTCGAAGAAGGTTCAACCAGAGCAGGTTGCTCAGGGTCATGTCCAGTCAAATTCTGAGTATCTCCAAGGATGGAGATGACACTACCTTGCTGGGCAACCTGGTCAATAACTGACCAGCCTTATGACAAAAAAACCCCACCAGCATGCTTAAAATACGAGTGACAATTCTGGGAGAAGAGAAACCCAGGTAGGGAATAATTGAGTTCTGTCTCTCAACAACAGGTAGCACCAGAAGACCTGTGTGGATAAGTATGTTTCAAGCTGCTGTGATTGGTCTCACCTTCACAAGCTTTACATACACTAAGATTAAAAGAAGTATATAAACACAGGAAAACATAATATTTGCCTGAATCAAAAATAGTCTTTTTTTAACAGAGACTGTGAAAACAACATTTGTAATATGAAAGTGTCATCTGTCACACGAAGCAAGAGTTTGACAACAGAGGAGTCGTCACAAAGCATTCACATTGCGAAGGCACAGATGCTGTAGCAGAGCCAGCTGCACTAGTACCAGCCTTGACTTCTGGAAAAGGCAAACTGGGAGCTGCTGCTTTCCACCAGCAAGCACAGAAGGGTCGATTCTGTTCCTGACCCATTTGAATTGCACGCTTCAACATTTCTACCTCAGATTTCTAAACAACTGTATCCAGTGGGGTCCTGATCCTAGCAGGTACTTCTGACAGTTACTCAAGAATGACAAACACAGCTTGCAGATTTGCCACTAGCAGCTGCCACAAGCTACTGAAAAAGGCGGAATATTAAGGCTATACAAACCCAAAGCTGAGCTAGGAATATAAATGAAACACATGTTGCTGAACATGCTGCCTAACATCAGAAACACGAAACAACAGCAGAAAGCCATGCAATGTATTTTGGCAGAAGCGCGCAAACATTTCACAGCTTGTCCCCTGGATGCCATGCTCACACTTACGTTAGTCTGTGTCATACTACCTTAACTTGTTTTAAGCATTTCCATCATCTGTGAGGTAGGGAGGGAAAAACAGAATAGTTAAGGTATAATCAAATGAGATCTTGCACATCATAGTATAATTTGTAAACAGTCTCATTATTGGCGGTAGTGTGAAGTGTGAATGGTTTCTGTCTCAGTTTATCCAGACAGGGAACTTTTTGAAAGCCAGGTGAGTGATTCAATGGATTATTAAGGAGGTAAATGAAAAAAACAGGATTAACAGAGGAGAAATAGTGACAGAACATAAATGCACACATAAACAAGCAAAGAATTTTTGTGTCAGTAAGATGCATTTTTTTGCTGTCATGTCAGAATGAAAGCACCCAGTAACACCTTTTGATCAGTGGGCAATTTTAAACACTGTGTTTATCTAGCTACTTAAAAAATATCTGAAAGAAGATGCAAAATTGAGACACAAATACCTACAAATCATTACAATGAATTAGATCAAAGATAAAACTGTATCAGTTATCATTTCAGTATGTACAGATCTACAAAAGTCTTTCTGCTAGGGGAGAAATTGCAGTAATAAAATAAAAATTATAAATCTAGATTTTGTTGATATACTGCGGATAATTTTGGATTATACTTCCAAAATCATAGGTAGCATTTGAAAGACCCAGCCTACCAAATCCTTAGATACACTAACTTTCCTAATGGCTTAGATGTTAATGTTAGCCATACATTGTGCTTTTAATTATGCACCCACAGAAGACTGCTCCAGTGAGATCTTGTGCCCATAATGCCCTGAGAAAGCCCAGGGGAACTTAACAATACTTTGGATTTCAAAGTATCTTCAGTCATCTACTGCAATTTATTGTGAATTTACAGTACTATGTATAGTGCATAAACCTTTCACGTCTGATGAGGACAGATACTAAGTCATCCAGAAGCTGAAGGATTTTTATCAAGAAAAGAAGTGTACTTCTACATCTACACATTACACTACAGAACAGCTAAAAATCCATAACAAGATGGAGGAAACAAGATTACCTCCTGAGAAGGTGGCAGAGTAATCAATTGGCCTAAACTTCTGCTATTGAAGAGAAGCCACAAAGGAGATGCTAAAATATATAGAATTTGAGGCACTATCTTAAAGCAGTAATTTCTTAACTAAGAACACAGACCAATGATTCCACTATCAGTTGAAAACTGGTTTTGAAAAGAATTTAAGGACTTTAATGTGGATTTGAGATATAAATCACAAATAGTCAAAATATCATCACAGTTGTATTTTCTAGCTGGGTCTAATGCAGAAGAGCTCCAAAAAAACAGCAAAGACATGAGAAATAGCTGGAAATATCTAAATGCATTGATTACGTGATTGGCATGTCCCTGGTGAAAATAATCAATATATTAACTTTTTTGAAGAGTCACAGTAGGCAGTAAGGAAAAAAACGTTGGTGTATGTGTGTATATACTTTTTTTTGGAAAAAGAATTTGTTTGATTTCTGTGTTTCTTGAGAGCTGTGACTGTTTTGTATACTCGTCCTGGAGTGGCTCCATTGCCTTGTCTCTTATTATTTCAGCAATGAAACATGGAACAGATAGATGTGCTCAAAGATATGCACCCTGGATGAGTACTGAGATATAAAGCAAAGCAGCTGCCTCATTTATAATGCTGGGAAAAAGTGAGGTAAAATAGCTTATTAAACAAGTGATGGTGATTTTACTATACTGCTATTTGATTTTGATCCTTCTGCACTGCGAGAGCAAACGATCAGGAATCTGTAGTGATGTAATCATTCTTGGCTCTCTGTCTCCCTTCGGCACATCCTGGTTAAGTTGAACTGATGCTGTTTTGTGCAAATTAGTTGGCAGTTGTTACAATTCAGGACTACACCGATTGGATACACTCGGGAAATACCCTAGGAAAACAGAGCTGACAAAGGCTCCCAAGCGCTCCATGCTCTGCCATTCATCAGACAGACAAACTTTCCACAGGATTGCCCAAGGATGTCCCTGCCTGTCCAGCCCTGCAGGACACAGTCTGTGCCACTGCCTCAGGACATGGGAATGCACAGTCCCTTCCCTAGGATGCCATGGAGAAGACTCAGGGGAGCTCAGGCACTTATTGCCTGTCCTATGGGCCTTGGTTTAGGCTCACCATCCCCATGGAGATGAAGGCTTCATTATCATCCAATTAGCATAAAGCACATGTAAGTAGAGTCAATCTCATTGCTCAAGTGTCCTGGGGAATCTGCACAGGTTTATTGTCCTGGGCAACATCTCCTCTCTGCAGGAGGCACTCCTGCCACCCTCTTAGTTAAGGGATTATTTAAGTCATTTTTCTCCTCCATACTTAAGTGTTATGCAGCTGCAGTAGGAATAATTTCTGCCACTTCACTGGTTAATAGACAACATTTTCCTTTGGTTGGAGGTAAAATTCTTGTCCACCCTTGAGTTCCTTCTCGGCACCTTTCATTGAGGGATGTCCCTTTCACTGAGCTTGTCTTTCTGCATCAGCCTGGACTTCAAAATACACATATTATATAGGTTTCTAAGCAGGTTAAGTGTATATAGTACATGTCTGTCTCCTGAGCAAGTCCAGCCATGGGAATGACCCAGCACTCGTGGTGCCCTGGGAAGACTGATCCCCAACCCCTTTTCTTCACTAAACTGTGATGATGTGTGTGAGAGATACTGGCAGGCTTGTGGCCATCTGGGAATGTGCCCACATCCTTGTTTTTATTAGAACATTTCTGAAGTGAATTTCCCAGTTACTGTGCTTGTTCTAGCTGCTAGTGAGTAACCGTGGGGTCAAGCAGGAGCTCAGCCGGAATAACGTCCTTTCTCCATCATACCACTGGCAAGGACATCTGGCTCCCAGCACAAGCTGTTTCATGCTACAGTGCTGCTCCTATTGCTAATGTAGACATTGCCTGATTGAGTCCTGCTGACTTGATTGATTCTACTTAAATTAATGTGATTGTATGAAAAAAATTGATAGATCTGGCTCTAAGTGGCATTTACTCCACCATGCTATTTGGTATATAAATCAGCTGTTTGGGTTACCGTTTTGTTACCACTGTGAATTTAGCAAAAATCCATTAAAGTCAATAAAGAAAGTACATACTTACAGTGGAATAACTGATATTAGCACTTGACTGGTCTTATTTAGAGCAGCCTTGCTCTGGAGGTATTTTAAAGAGATTCTTCTGTCTTTTGGGATCCTTGAAGTAATCAAGTTCATTATAATCCCTTTCTTCCAAAATATCATATGAATTATGCATTTGGTTACATAGTTGTAAATCTGCATATGGCTGTTTGTACCCAGTGATAAAATATTCTTTTAGCTTTTTTAATGGTTACAGTAAAATTCTCCATGATGTACATCACAAATAGTAATTTTCAGCTAGAAATATTGATGACATCTTGCCTATGGCAATGAACAGGTTTTAATACAACAATAAAGCATGCCCCTTTTTCTTAATTAGTCTCCATTGATTAAACATGCAGATTATTTACAAAAAGCCTAACACCATGGAAAGGAAGAATAACTAATGCAATGGCTGTATTCCCAGGATCACATGCAATTCATCTCCACAAAGCTAGCTGAGCCTCTATAATCTCAAGGCATTTATGAAATAATAAGGAGAAAGCTTTAGGTTAAGCATATTTAGTAGAAAAAGTATTTGTTTAATTTGTTTCTTATGATGAAATTCTCCTATTCTTGAGGGAAAATGAAAGCACTCAATGAGTTAAAGCCATAGATATCTTGCAGTAAGATGTAAGAAGCCTTGTCAGATCACTAATGGAAACAATCTTTATGATGCTGAGATTTTGTAACTTATAATTAAACTTCACAGTCCAGCCCCTGTAACCTGTATCATCCTCACATGCCCTGTTTTA